>NW_017670639.1:291313-383600 GCF_001879085.1 Nicotiana attenuata
TGGATCGATTAAAAAATTAGGGGAGGGGGATGCTTCTGTTTGAACGTGGGGGAAGGGAAGGGGACGGGTATTTGAAGATATAAAGCGTGGTTTATTAAGGCGTTCTATATAAAGGGCTTTATTAAATCGCGCTTTATATCAAACGTCTAATCAGCTTCACGTAAAGCGTATTTTGAAAATGCGTTTTATTAAATCATAGTTTTAAAACGCGCTTTACCTTCACCTCCAAAACGGACGTTAAAGTAAAGCGCGCTTTAAAACCGCGTTTTATATAATTTGATCACTAAGTTATTTTTATACTTATTTCGGTCTTTTTGAGTTCGAAAAGACCACAAATAGATTCCGGACTCCTTGAAAGAATAACAAGAAAATGCCACATACGTTTAAATATGTGTAGAGAGAGAGAGAGTAACTTGGGGATAGAAGATACAGAGAGAAGATCTAGTCATGCTTTTTGCTAGTAAATGTTTTGAGTACTATTTCATATAGGGTGATGGAAACCGGATACCTATGGTGGTTTGAATCAAAATCTGGATAGTTTTAAGATTACTGGTATCTATGAACGTGCGTTACACGTTAATAATGGCACGTGATGGTTTAAACTTTTATTTATATGAAGGAACAATAAAATTTAATTAATGAAAGAAATTTTATGTATAATAATACAACAATCATCTAAATAGCGAAAAATATAATTACATTAGCATAATACGTAAATTCAAAATAAAAGGGCATCATCAAAACTTACACAAATGATCAATTTAGTCATGTTAGTTAGATAACTAATGTATTATAGTTTAAACGTATTTAATATGATGGATTTTTTTCACCAAACAGTTCATTGATATCCAATATATCTGTAGAACTTCAAGCAAACATGCGTTGCACATTATTCCCGATCAATCGTACAAAAATTTAAAGTTAGATACTGTCATTTTTATTATATTATATTTATTTTATGAGGTACAAAAGATTAGAATCATATCCTCTTAATAATTTTTAATTTAAAAATGATATCCTAAGTATACATTTCCTCTTTTGTTACCCAAATGGAAAATCATGTTAAGACAAATAATTCAATATTAGGGATTGAGCCGTGAGCGTATGTTGTAAAAGTATTAAAAAATATTAGTCATTTTTAGTGTAGGAAGTCAAATTCTTGCGAACAAGTTTGGTTGCACGTTATTCAATCAAATTTCTACAACAATTATAGAAAATAAGAAGTTTCATTTATCAAAGGGTAACACTCTATAATATTTCTATCCACAATAAAAATAGAATATGATAAAAATTATGCTCCTTCTAAAACAAATTTGCAACTCTTTTGTTTACTATTCTATTATAACGATAGCATTAGTGGCTAATTTTTTTTATTTCTAAATGTCTAAAGTAATAATACTATTAGAAATTAATTTAATTATTATAGTGATCACAAAGAATAAGCTATGATATTTAAAATATATATTCCTTCCATTTCCATAAATTTTTTTCTCACTTAATGGTAGTCTTTTTCATACGTATTAGGAAGAATTTCAACTATTTTTATATTCTTTCAACATAAATTATATATTTACCTGCAAAAGATAATCAATCAACTTTATGAGTTAATTTTGTTCTTTCTTATCCTCTTCTCTTATTTTGTAAGTATATCCATAGTGATTCACTTCCTTTGTTATGGACAATTATGCTATATAATTTGCTTATACTGTTTATTTTTTACTTAAAAGGTATGATGGAAAAAGAAGAAAAAGGTTAACATTCTAATTTAATTAAAATAAATAATATAAAATTCAGAAAATTAAAGAATTTGACCTTAATCGAAACTGAAACATGAAGAGACAAGTCATATTGACGGGTATTATAAATAGATATTACACAAAAGTATAGTAAATAAATAAAAAAATTTAGATTCTATTTTAGTGAGCATGACTCATTCGTTCTCTCTAAACTCTAGATCGCACGTTTAACACTTTTAATTTCTTCCCACCTCATAGAGTAACTATGTTTACATGTAAAATAGAAAATAAAAGTATGCCATATCTACAAATTATAACTAAAAAGTTAAACTCACCTTAAAATCTGCAAGATAAAATAAAAGAGTGCAATGTTGCAGATGAAAACTCAATATTTTAGCACCACAAGAATTTGCTTTCCGCAACATAAGTTTTAGCAATATTATCAATTGCATATTGGTAGTTGCTTTCATTTGATCTTGTACCTAATCTTCATGAGTCTGTTCACAGTTTTTACGATATACAAGTAATTTTTGTTTACTGAATATAAAGGACAGAGAATTCAACGACCTATCTCTAAACCTTTCATTTAGTTTTTTTTTAACTAAATAATCATGTCTCTAAACAAAATAAAGAATACCTACATATTTTTGCGTTTCTCGGTAGAACAAATTTGTTCCTTCTTAAATTAAATAATACTTCTTGAAAAGCTATTTTCTTTTGTATTTAAAGATTTTTGTATTGAAAATTTGTATTCCATCTTAATGAGAACTTGTCTTGTTTATTTAATTTATATTTTATTATTTGACGAAAAATTGCTTCCTTATTGAAGAGTTCTTTTTCCTCCTCTTTTTTTTTTTGTGTTAAATTTACATCTGAGTGGATTACTAAAGTAAGTAAACATAAAATACTTAATCCAAGTTGGCAACTTAAAATTTAGAATAGACCAAATTAAGATACTAATTAAAAAGAAAAGAAATATAAAAAAATAAAAGGGACATCTTGTTTTGTGCTTTAACTTTTAAATAAATTTTATACTCTCTATGCATAGATATAATGACATACTTATATCCTTTTTTCCTATTTGTTACTTTTTGCTTTTAGTTGCTTAAAAGACATACCCGAAGAACTCTCTTGCTATATTATGTTTTAAGTTTGAAGTTTTTTTCTCTTTAAATCCTTGTTGGGTGTCCAATATGACGCCATACACCTACCGTAGTTTTCATGACTTTGAAATGTATAATTAGTTCCTTCCAATTTGGGGTCTTGTCTTCTTGTTTGGGTTCATGTAGGATTCCTAATGTAGTATTATGTCTAAAACTAATAGGATTACAAGATTAATGTCAAGAAATTTTGATTATGTCCTTTTAATTGTGAGTTATTATGTTTTAATATTATAAGTTATTTTTGTAAACCGACATTGTATTATGCCTTTTATCATAATAAATATATATTAGTCTCTCCTGTTCTAATGGATTGGACAATATAATACGTTTTCAAATTAAATTAGTAAATAGAAATTTTTAAGAAGTATATCCTTAAAACTAATATGATTACAATGCTAATGTCTAGAATTTCGCGATGTCCTTTATTGTGAGTTATTATGCTTAATATTAAAAAGGTTATTTTTGTAATCCAAACATTTTATTCATGCTTTTATAACAAATATAGATAATTTTGGGATAATAGTCCGAAATATAACTTAGTTCTTCATCTTTTTTACTTAGATAATTATTTTCATCCGAAGTTAAAATGAAATAAGGATAAATAATAGTATTACCTGGCTATTAAAATTATTTTTTGCTGACTAATAGAATCAATATTCATCATCTTCAAGAGCTTATAGTTTTTAAATTTATTTTGTAACTCAAACACATTATTCAAATAATATTATATAATTTATTAAGTTTTATATCCATTGATATAGGGTACATGTGCAAAGCGGCGTATCCTAAACTAGTAATTATAAAAGTTTAGTGAATCCTATAATTTGAAGTCTAAATCGTTCAATATTTAAATAATTCATTTGTTCTTATAGCAATATACGCGCGTTTCGTCTATTAATCACGAGAATAACAACAAATCGGTATATTCCTATTAACTAGTTATAGTACTGCGCGATGCGCGACTATAAATCATGTTAAATTTGTGGTGTAAGGTTGTTGAATCATTTGCAATAAACTTAAAAATAATAAACATCTCATATAATTATATAACATTAAATATTAATTATGAAGTAGGATATGAAATATATTGTTCAAATTCGTAGTTCATAACTATTTATTCTTAGTATGTGTAGCAATTTAAACCCTTGATTTAGTCTTGCATTTTGTTTCGCTGTCAATATTAAAGAATACTAAACTATCATTTTGTGAATCTGTCTTGTTAGCACAATAGATATCAATTATTTTAACAAACTTCTTACTATCTACTTTGTTTTTTATCTAAAAGTTAAATATGTTTAATTCATCACATTATTTGTACGCAAATTCTTTTTTCTTATAGTTATTGCATTAGTTATTATAATATTATAGTATCTATCATATAATATTTTATTAGCTTAATAATTAAATTAATTCTTGCTTATTATTCTTTTAATAGTCATTAATAAATAGAAATGTTGTTATCTTGGAAACTTTGTATATTTTTATGTTGTATCCTCTTATTCAAATTTTAAAATCAGTTAAATTTATTGTAATATTATTAAATATAATTTAATTTTTTTATTTATTTATTTTTAAATTAATTTAATATATAAATATCCTCACACTATCTCTATTTTTATACATTCTCTTCCCTACATAAATTTTAATTAGTTTTTACATTAATTTTTTTACCTATAACCAAAATAATATCATATTTTATTTTAAATTATAAAATTGATGTAGGCTAAAATATTAATGCATAAGTTATTTGATGATTATGTTCCAAATGTATAGAGTTCTGCTATAATTATTTTTGATTTAGATGCAGTTAAATTTTTTTAGCTTTAAGATATAAATTTAATTTTAATTTTCATTAATAAAATTACCTATATTAGAAAGTTATTTTATATTCTTAAAATTTTATTTTAATATTAGAAAAATAATTTCTTAATTGTTTGAACATATTATATGTATGTAGTAATATGTTTACTATCATTTTATTTCTTTCCGTAATAATTTCCAAAATAAAAAAAATCTCATCTCAAATTCAAATAATTCTTATCATTTTATTTTCTAAATTGGAACGCAGTTTCAAAAAATTATGCTATCTTTCAAACTTATACTAACTGCACTCAATTCAGATATTAATCATAGAAAAATATTTTCTTAGTTGTTTGAACATATTATATCTAAATGTTGTAGTAATATTTTCACTGTCAGCTTATTTCTTATGTAAATTTTCTTTCTTTTTAGCTTTAATACAAATTTAATTTTTAATTTTCATTAGTATAATTACCTATATTAGAAATTTATTTTGTATTTTAGTTATTTTTCATAAATAAGACTTCAGTTTCGTGATAGTATCCATAGTTTGAACATTCTAATCATAGTTTAACAACTTTTTAATTTCAAATTTAATTATTTCTAATAGTAAATTTTTAATAATTTAACATAATTTTGCTAATTTTTAAGTATTTTATATTTAATTTTAACAACTTTCTAATTTCAAATTTAGTTAGCCTTTCCCTTTCTAATTTTAAGTTTGTATATTTAATTTATTTTATTTTCTAAACTTATGGTTTATAAATATCCTCATATTATTCTAATTTATTTCTTTTATTCAATATTTTTAGTTTTTGATTTTATCTATTAGACTTGAGTTACTTGGGCCTATTCATATTATGAATTTTCTTATCATATAAATAACTTTCTCATCTCAAATTTAAATAAGTTCTACCGTTTATTTATATGATAAAAAATCTAGAAGAAAATCTCTATTTTTTTGGATATTATATTATTCAATACCTAATATTATTACATTGTCATATGAATTTTTATTAGCTTGTTTGAATTTAGTATCTATTTATACCACACTCATTCTAATATAATATAGATAAAATTTAAAAACATTCTCAAATTCAAATAAGTTTTATTATTCTATTTTCTAAATTTGACCGTATTTTCAAAAAGTTATGCTATGCTTTCAGACTTAAACTAACTACACTCAATTCAAATATTAATCACAAAAAAATATTTTCTTAATTGTTTGAACCCATTATATCTGAATGTTGTAGTAATATTTACGTATAAAATATTCTTTTGCCCGATTTATCAATATTAATATGACATTATTATTTTTGTTATTAAAATATTTTTTTACTAATTATTTATATTTTTTCTTACCTTGTAAATAATTTATATACTTTATGTAAGATCTTATTTTGCCGCTTGAATTTATTTAAATTTTAAACTTTGTAAATCTTTAATATCTTAAGTATAAATAGTCACAGGTTATCTAAATCTACGTCTTTCTATATTTTTTTTATTTTTTTCTATTATAATTTTTATTTATTTTTTTACCTCCATATTTCTAGCTAACATAGATAAAATATCTATGGGTGGATCAATATAGATATAAGTAGAGATATATCTACAAATATACATGTAAATATAAATTAAATGTAGATATATAGATTAGATTTGTCTAAAATTTATTTAGATTGAGTATAATATTTATTAAACTACTTACATTAATTATGTTTTCATTTATAATTCAAATTTTTAATGTTATCTTAAAATTACCAAGTGGCTTCTTTTTAGCTTGCCACTTGGCTTAACCACGTGCTTCACTACTCTCCTTTTAATATAATATAGATTTACTTGTACGTCCGTTAAAAATAATAGTAGTACTTAAAATCTTCAGTGCAAGAATACATAAACACAGTATTTATTTTTCTGCACACGTAAAAGAACATATCCAAACAAGTTTGTCTTTTTGTTAGTAGAAATAAGACGAAGAGGATTATGGGGATTTGGGATATGGCGGGGAAGGCAAGTGTGTCAGAGTAGGGTACTTACTATAGTAGTAGGTTTTTACAAAAATAGAGGATATAAAATCTCTGTAATGATGGAAATAGGAACTTGAGATCCTCTTTAATTATTACCTTTCATTTAATGCTGCTATTCAATGGCGGCCGAACGAAGCCTTTTTAATTTTTTCGAGATTTTGGGGATTGGACGATTAGTCCACTTCCTGTCCTTTCTGCCTTTCTCGTACCCACCTCTCAACCCTTTGCCTCCCTCATCTCTGCTTTCTACTTTTTTATTATTGTGATGGTCTATAAACTTTGAAAATTAACTAAATTAATTTTTTACTGTAAATTTTTTATATAGTATTTAAATATTTTAAATTATTAATTATTTTACATAATTTTAAATATGTGAATATTTAATTTTAAAAATTCTGAGGGTCTACGGGAAATAGTTTTTTTGCTTTCTTGAAGGTAAGAATAAGTCTATGTACAGTCTACCCTCCCTAAACCTTGTTTGTATGATTACATTGGATTGTTATTGTTGTATTTTGTAAATTATAATGATCTTATGTCCGAGTAATTAAATAAAGAAGTTTGAATTTCGAAAAACGAAAAAAGTCATATATTGAAACAGAAGGAATACGTTCTATCTTTTTTAAGGATTCATTTTAGGGAAACTACCAGTTATGTCCATTTATAAGCAGCTTATTATAAAAATTAATCATTTCATAAAATATTACTAATATTAGCCAAATATTATCAATATTAGTCAATTAGCTATAGCTATTTGTAGCATAAAAAGGCCAAATTTTTGCTTTATTTTGAGTGGGTGTTATTAGAATAGATTGGGTACATCTTAAGGAGCTTGACTCACAGTTTTGGGATGATTTAGTGGAGTTTTGAGATGGTTTGAATTGTAAATTTGAAGTAGAAGATGAACATGAAAAAATGATATGTGCATCACACTGTGTATCATTTGTGTATCACATATGTATCATATTTGTATTAAATGTGTATCACATGTATATTCATATATACATGTGTGTGAGATACATGTCTGATACATGTATCGCAGGAAAAAAAAAATTTGAACTCGATTTTAACTATGAATTTTAGTACCAAACCAATCCAAACACCTCCAATCTTCCTCAAATTTTGCATATTGATTCATTTATATGTTTTCAATTAATTTCAATCATACCCATTGAAAAAAGTCTTTAGCATCCTTAAATTTTTGGAATCTTGTATATATATTTTTTGTATTTTATCACCTTATTCGCTACCTCATCCATAAAGTTTCCTTTTTGTCTTGCATTTAATGTTGCTGATCACGCTTAAAATATAAAAGGAGATCTTAGATTTAAATTTTTATATGTGCTTGGCCAGTTTTGGTAAATTTATGATTAATTGCTAGAGATGGATAAATTATTACTTATTTCGAATATTTATGAGAGATTCTCTTCATTTTACGCACCTATTGTAATGGAAAGAATTACTCCTACTGTACTAGGATTTTGGATAATATAGTTG
This sequence comes from Nicotiana attenuata, assembly GCF_001879085.1. Lineage (NCBI taxonomy): Eukaryota > Viridiplantae > Streptophyta > Magnoliopsida > Solanales > Solanaceae > Nicotiana > Nicotiana attenuata. The sequence continues at coordinate 299,534 of NW_017670639.1, forward strand.
AGGTTTGATTGTTCTTAAAATTGTTTAGAGTTGACGTTAAAAAATGATATACTCCATTTGGATGTTTTAATGTTTGAGTATGTTTTACTTGAAAAGTGTTATAAATAGAATTGCATTTATGGTGAATGTTTATATTTAGAGAGATTTTAGGATTTATTGCTTGATGGTAAGTCACCCTCTCCCTATAAATAGATGGTTCTATTCTATTGTAACTCATCCCAAAATTCAATAAGAATTCCCTCTCCCTCTTTCTCTGCAATATTATTCTTCTACTTTTATTGTTTCACAACACGTTATCAGCACGAGACTCTAACCAATTGAGTAGAAGCTTTGGGATTGAGCATAATGATTGTCAATTGTTCCATGAACTCCTTCATAATTAAATTCTAGATTTAAAGGTAAGTATTTTACTTTACTTTTCTCGTTTAAATTCTTGACATTCTATAATTTGATTTTTAAATACAAGCAAAGATGATAAATTTTGATTATAACTCTAATGGAGTTTGTAAGAAATTATAACCACCTGAAGTGGTAAAATTTCTATGTCTTGCCATGATCAAATTCAGGTATGATTGTGGGCAATAATTGAAAACTCGTCCAATTGAATTTGCTCCATTCTCATTCCCTTAAGAGAATGTGATAGCAATATGTAATAAGTCTGAAAGAAGACAAAATTATCACCATAAAGGTATCAATGGATGTGGATGTGGTAATAGACGAAATTATAATCGTCATAATCGTGGTAATGAGAATAATAAGGATTCTCAAAATAAGCCTTCGCTCTATGAAGTTAATGTTTGTCATCGATATGACATAAGATTGCGTAAAGCACATACATATGATTATGGTCAATTCATGATGTGAATATGACAACATCTGATTTATGAATACATATTCATTCTTCAAAGAATATAAACGTGCTAGTGGTAGTGAAATACCACACTCACCTCTAGAGGGAGGTTTGAGATGATATAAGAAAATAATGTCATTATTATGGCATAAATGATCATTGGTCACGTACTTATTGTACGCCAAAATATTTTGGCATTGTGATTATTAAAAGACAACGGTAATGCAAGAAACAGATCTTGAATATAACTTTGACCATAACCATAATGGTATGGCTTTCTCTTTAAAAGAGATATTCACCATATGGATGTTGATGAATATGTGGTACTACAAATTAATTGAGAACTCTGCAAGAGCCAATTATACTATTTTGGAGAAACACAATTGATTACCAATAAGGTATTGTGTTGTAGTAAGTCTCAGAGAAACTTATTCAGTTTCCAAAGTATACGCGAAAGCGGTTGATTATATTGAAACTATAAATAAAGGAAAGATTTAATATCTTCTATTACCACTACTTGTAGCAGGATAATATGTATGTGAAAACCTACTCGCTTTATTCTCCAGTTTGTACTACACAAATAAAAGAATACCCCACTAAAGTGGATGTTTATCAATATAAAAATCCATATCATAATAAACTTGAAGTTTATTGATAATTATTGCACACGTCATGGTGTAAATCTGAAGTTTATCAATATTAATAATTTATTCTGTTGGCATAATTGGTTTAGCCATATCAATTTAAGTATGATGTGCAAAAATAATAGAGAATTCACATGGGTAAATATTAAAGAACTAGAAAGTTCTTTATGAATTCTCTTATGTTGCCTGTTCTCATTAATTAATATACCAACTAAAATTGGGATTGAATCCCATGAATGCTGGAAATATCAAAGGTGAATATGGGCCCATTCACCTGCCATGTATACCACATAAGATGCATCTATCAGATGGTTACATGTGCGATTATTATTAACTCGCAACATGGTGTTTGCGAGGTATCTTGCTCAATAATTTGATTTAGAGCATAATTTCCAGATTTTCTATTCAAGAAGTTCATCTTGATAAGTTGGTTTACATCACAGTTGGTTTAGCAAAATGATTTATTAAGTGCCTCCACTTAATAGCTAAATTGTTGTTGGTGAGAACAAAGTTATCTATATCAGATTGGTATAGGTTATATACGAAAGTATATTACATTCTCCCCTCACAAGTGGTTCTGGGCCAGGAACCAAATAATTCCATCTTATTATTATTATTGTTGTCAGTATGTATTTTGATTAACACTATAATGCACAAAGATGGGTTCCCAAAATTGAGGAAGAAAGTTAGTTTTTCTAACATGAGGGGGAGACATGATAAACAATTGAGAAAAAGTTACGTGGAATGAATTATCATGTGTACATCTAGATCCTCGAATAAAATAATATGAACTTGAAGTTCATAAAAAGATAATTCATTGGCAATATATTGCAAAGCATGCCAGACGCATTTGCTGACCCAAAGAAAGTAACTATATTCTCATTGCAAATTCTCCTATTAAGTCCTAGAAGGACAAAGTCTATGGTAAGCTTAAAACATATAGACAAATCGGTTTCAAATATACTTCTTTATAAAGAAGATGAGCAAATGATCAAAATGATCATAATAAAGGAGGCAAGTGATCTAGAAGATCACATGACATAACACTTCATAAAATCTCAGGAGAGATTCAGGTACATGAATATATAAATGAAGATGTCTCTATGTTATGTCTATATGAAAATAAGGAGGTTGGAACCGATATAAAATGTTTGTCGACGACATCGATAATACCGCTAAATATATATGAGGATCTTAAGTCTGGAGAAACAATTTCGAGTAGAATTGGTTTCATATGAAAGACAAGTATTTGGACTTGCAGTTCAAACACTTGAAAGTATAAAGTCAATGGTATGTGCAATCAGTTTTCGATATCTTATATGTCTAGCATGACATGAAAAATTGATATGCATCTAAAGTCTATTATATGGCTTATATGACTTAACAATCCCTGAAGGATTTAAATTGCTTAAAGCATATAGAATTCATGGTCATGAAGTACTACATCCTCAGTGTAATTTGTGCACAAATGTATCTTGCTATAACTACACACATGATAATATGATGGCAAGAGTTTTCACCTCTATGTGAAGATATTGAATTGACGATTCCAACAAGATCATATGAAGACAATTCATCTCTATCAAGAATGATGATTTCAAGGTGCAATATATTCATTCAAGTTAATATGGCTGATTTGTTCATCAAATATCTACCAAAGATCTTTTGAAGATGGTGCACAAGATTGGAATGCAACTGCTTAAGGATGTGGATGCTCTCATCATGGGGAGTTAATACGCGTTGTACTCTTTTTCCATTACAAGGTTTTGTTCCACTGGGTTTTCCTTGCAAGGTTTTTAACGAGGCAACCAAAAGGCGTATTTCTAAACATGTGTACTCTTTTTCCTTCTCTAGAATTTTTTTCCCACTGGGTTTTATTTTAGTTAAGGTTTTAACGAGGCACATTATCTGTTGAATAGACATTCAAGGGGGAGTGTTATAAATAAAATTGTATTTATGGTGAATGTCTATATTTAGAGAGATTCTAGGGTTCATTGCTTGGTGGCTAAGTCACCCTCTCCCTATAAATAGAGGGTTCTATTCTATTGTAACTCATCCCAAAATTCAATAAGAATTCCCTCTCCCTCTTTCTCTGCAATATTGTTCTTCTACTTTTATTATTTCATAACAAAAAGAGAAATATAGATTTCTTGTGGGCGAAAACTATTATCCTTTGTTTTAATATTGACACATTTTATTTTTTGAAATTCAAATTGTATAAAGTTTAATCAATATTTTAAAATATGCTATTTTTTATCATATTAACTTATAGTATTCTCTTATAGTTCCCGAATATCTAAATTTTAATTTTATAATACTGAGTTAAACTAATCTACTTAAGCTTCAAAGATTAGTCAAATCGATTCTCGATAAGCAAAATGTGTTATACAAATTTATACATAAGGAGTATTGTATCTCATTTGAAATGCTCTTTAAAACAGTTTTTCAAATTCAACTCTCTATTTCAAATTAAAAACCAAAATAATGAATTATATTGTAAAACAAACACCTATTTAAAACTTTTAAGTATTTTATGTACTATGTCTGGAAATATCTGATAGAGAGAGGACTAGAGCAAACAAAAGAAGAAAAACATAAGCAAGTCTTGTCGCATAAAGACCTAACTATTTGATTATTTAGTACACATTAAGGGGTCGTTTAGTAGGATATATTAAAAAACAATATATGCATTAACTTTGCATTATTAATTAGTTATGTGGTAGTATTTATTCAATTTATGTATAACTAATACATTAGTATCACGATCTGAAATCCTAACCATGGAGTTGTGATGCCGCCTAACATCTACTTGCTAGGCAAGCCAACATTAGCTAATTACTTAACCAGTTTTAGTATTTTAGAGATGGAGAATATGACAACCCGATAGGTCGTTTTGAGTATTAGCCTTTATTTTCATGTTCTGAGACCTCTATTAGCTTCATTTGATGTCACTTGATTTCTATGCGTGGTCCGTGTCGTTTTCCGAAAAGTTTTTATGTAAAATTTTGAAGAAAAGGTGATTTTAGGCTTAAAAGGGAACTTGAGTTGACCACGGTCAATATTTTTGGTAACCGACCCCGGATCAGTGTTTTGACAACTTTGGTAGGTTCATATGGTGTTTTTGGACTTGTACGCACTTTTGGTTGGGGTCCGGGGTGACCCGAGCGCATTTTGGCGCGTTATGTGAAAAAATGTGAAAGTGAGCTTTCAAGTTGAAAATCATGAGTTTTCATAATCGATTCTTGTTATTTAATGTTATTTTGATGATTTGAAGTAATGAACAAGTTTGTAGGATGTTATTACACTTGTGTGCATGTTTCATTTGGATCCTGAGGGGCTCGGGTAAGTATTGAATGAGCTTGGGATAGTTAGCAATTGCTGGTGTTCAGTAGTTGCTAGTGCATTACTGCAGATCTCGCATTTGCGAGGTCCGGCTCACATTTCCGATGCTCGCTTTTTCTAGCCTCACTTTTGCGACTGGGTGACCTCGCATTTGCGAGGAAATGTTCGCTTTTGCGAAGTGTGGGCAACCGCTTTTGTGAACATCTTGGTCGCATTTTCGAAGCATTTGGGCGCATATGCGATAGGGGACCTTCTGCATCCGCAAACAAAATATCGCATTCGCGACTTCTGGGCATCTGATACACTTATAGCTTTTTGCGATCCGTGTGTTGTAAATGGGGGTTTGGCAATTGCGAACAAGAGTTCACAATTGCGTACCTGCCGCTGGGTAAAAGAGGAAAAAAACGGGACTTAGCTCATTTTACACTATTTCTCAACCCTAAATACTCTAGAGGCGATTTTCTTGAGAGTTTTCTTCCTAAAATCATTGGTAAGCAACTCCAGTTCACTTTCTTTCATTTCCCCATTACTTTTCATGAGTTTTTAACATCAAATTTGAAATTTTTATGGTAGAAATTAGGGATTTGGGTATAATTTATGGATTTTGTAAAATTAAGATTTAGATCTCAAATTAAGGTCGAATTTCAAAATAAATCACATAACCAGATTTGGGGGTGAATGGATAATTAAATTTTGGTTCGGATCTCAGATTTTGACCAAGCGAACTCGAGGTTGATTTTTGTTGACATTTTCAATTTCATCAAAAATTGATTCTTTTTCATTTATGGGTAGTTTCTAAGGCTTATTATGCAATTTTTTGAACGATATTTGGCTAGATTTGGTTGGTTTGGAGGCTTGTTCGAAAGGAAAAGCCGTGGTGGATTGTTGAGTTGGTTATGCAAAGAGGTAAGTGTCGTGTCTAACTTTGATTTGAGGGAATTATGACTTGTTTGTCTATTTGTTATGTGAATTATGTGGGGAACGTCGTATTTGCAAGGTGATGAGTGTATATGCGCCATCATGGGTTAAAGCATGCAAGATTGAGTTATTTACCTTTATGTCATCACTTATTCCATATTATCTCTTGACATCATTCAATGTCTGCTTACCTACTATGTGTTCCTACTTGTATTAATTGTATAACTTCTCTGCTTCATGTTTAACTTGCTTTCATTGACTTTTCATTACTTGTTGCACTTTGCTATATTATTCCGATTTCTGTGAGTTCTTAGCTATTCTTGTATTGGTGATTAGTAGAGAATATTAATACAAGGTGTTGGTTATACTCCGTTGTACTCTTAGTTCCTTAATGTTTCGCACGTTTCATTTGCCTTTCGTGTTGAGATTTTCGTTGTTGGTTGTGTAGAGTTATTTATGTTAATGAGTTGACATTGGGATCGGGTTGCACGCCGCAATAATATTAAAATGAATTGATATTGGGATCGAGTTGCCCACTGCAACAGAGTATGATGTGTTGTAACTGTTTGTAGTTGTAGAGTTTATCTTGGTACTGTGATATGAGATTTGAGATCATGTTATTCTGGGTCCCTCTAGTAGTTGACCTTCGGGTTCGTTTTTATGAGTATATGTGACGACCCAAAGGGTCATCACCTATTTCCTCATCCATTCCGTGCTTTCGAGGCCTTAAAACCTCATTTTCTACTTGCCTCGATTTGCGTGCGCAGTCCGGGCGCGTAGCCGGAAAGCTGTTATGTTGAAATATGTGAATTCCGTGAAAAATTTGAAGAATTTTGATATTAATATGATTAAAGTTGACTATGGTCAACATTTTTGGTAAACGGACCCGGACCCGAGATTGGACGCTCCCGGAAGGTCCGTAGAAAAATATGGGACTCGGGCATGTGCCCAGAATCGAATTCCGAGGTCTAGAGCCCGAGGAAAGAATTTTTCTGTGAAATTATTTTTCTGAAATTATTAAGGAAATTGGAAACGAAAATTGATTAAAAGACTGTGGCATCGGGCTCGTATTTTGGTTCCGACACTCGGTACAAGTCTTATATATGGTTTAAGCGCTTTCTGTAAAATTTGGTTGAAAACGGACGTCGTTTGACGTGTTTCGGACTCGAAATGGAAATTTGAGGTTTTATGAACATTTCAAAGAAAATCATGAGTTTTTAGGCTTGATTCTATGTATATGATGATATTTTGGCGATGTGATCGCGCGAGTAAGTCGATAGGATATTTTTGAGATTGTGTGCATGTTTGGCTTGGAGCCCTGAGGGCTCGGGTGAGTTTTGGATAGGCATCGGATTGCATTTCTCCTGTTTTAAAAATCTGGTATGCTGGCTTCTGCAATTTTCGCAAATGCGAAGGGAAGACTCGCAATTGCGAGCTCGCAAATGCGAGCACTGCTTCGCAATTGCGAAGTCTGGAGAAAATGGGGCACTTTCGCAAATGCGAAGGGGGGGGGGGGGTAGGTTCGCAAATGCGATGCCTCTTTCGCAAATGCGAAACCCCGCCTGTAGGCCCAGTGTTCGCAAATGCGAACCAAGGATCGCAATTCCCAGCCCTGTCTTGTTCGCAAATGCGAACCAAGGCTCGCAATTCCCATATCCGAGGCCCAGCAAATTTTTATACTTAGTCGAATTTTCATCACTTTTCACCATTCTTTCAAAACCCAAACACAATAGGCGATTTTTCAAGAGCAAACTTCATCCCAAATCATTTGTAAGTTGATTTTTACTCAATTCTTTCAACTTTTAACATCATTAAACATGTTTTCCACTTGAAATCAAGGATTTTCATGGGTGAAATTGGGGTTTTTGGGTAGAACCTAGGTTTTCCATAAATTGGAGAGTTGGACCTCGATTTGAGAGTCCGATTTCAAAACAAATTATATATTTGAACTCGTGGGGGAATGGGTAACCGGATTTTGGTTCGAACCTCGAGTTTTGACCACGTGGGCCCGGGGCGTTTTTGGAATTTTTGGGAAATTTATTTTTATGCATTCAAATTGTTTCATATAGTGTTTATTAAAGTAATTAAGCAATTTGTGATTAGATTCGAGCGAATTGGAGGTGGAACCGCGAGGTAAAGCGATAGTTGAGGATTAAGTGGATTTCAAGGCTTTGAAGTAAGTGTTTGGTTTAACTCTAGCTTGAGGGAATAGGAGTTGAGTCTTGTTGCTAATTGCTATGTGATCGAGTACGATGTATAGGCATGATGACGAGTATCTATACATTGGTGTCTAGCATGATCGTGAGTCTTTATAATATGATTATCATGAACTGATTGTGAATTTCATGTTTATTGGAGTATTTCTATATGTTGTGAATAACATGTAAATGGTGATATGATAATTTGATTCCTAGGAGCATTGGCTCGAACTGTGATACGAATATTGAAAGCATATAAAATGACTTGATTCATTGAGGAGCGTCGGCTCCAGTTGTAGAACGAATTGCGAAAGTATAAGTGATAATTGAACCTTTGGAGCATCTGCTCGAGTTGTGAAAAGAATTGTGAAGTAAAAGTGAGAAAGAGGAGAGATCATTTTGTTGCCCTCTTGGCGGGCTATTGTTGGGTTGTGATTCCTCTGCATTGTGTTCTTAACGGATACTAGGGTCGCTTAGGTTAATGTTTCCTTGTGTCGTAAGATGACTATAGTTATAGACGGGGTGGTTGGCTGTGGTAGTCGGTTAGATATAGCTGAAGTGGTCAAGTGTGGTAAAAGGTTGGTTATAGCTGTGGTGGTTAGATGTTGGAACTAATGCGGTGGTTAGATGTTGGAACTAATGTGGGTATAGTAATTCCCTTGCCGGGATATTTGAGATAATATTTTGTTCCCTCACTGGGATGTCGTTATATTGTTGTTTGTGACGGAATATGAGATAAGAATTTCTTGGAGCTTGGGCTCCGGTGATATCGTGGAGTAAGAAAGGAAAGAAAGGGAAAGAGTTACTGGTTATTCCCTTGCCGGACGTTTTGTTGATTCTGTTGTTGGTTTTTTTTCTCTCCCTTGCCGTGATACTGAGATTATTAAGTTGTTTGTCATGTGTATTCCCTTGCCGGGATTTTCATTATTGTTTATTTACTCTCTTGCCCCGTTTTTGTGACTGTGGTTTGGATGAGGAAATATGATCTTGGTGGAGCGGGTTGCACGCCGCAACAATGATATTGAGGATCGGGTTGCACGCCGCAACAATAATATGTGAGGGTCGGGTTGCGCGCCGCAACAATGATACATGATAAATGATATGGGTCGGGTTGCACGCCGCAACGGTGGTATTTGTGGAGCGGGTTGCACGCCGCAACAATGGTAATTATGGAGCGGGTTGCACGCCGCAACAGTTATTTGATACCCTGTGTTTATATTGAGTATTGATTCCTTGTTTATGGTGGATCTAAGTTGCTTTAGTTTATTACCCTGGGTTACTGTTAATATTGTATCTCCCCATAGCATGTTTCCCCCTCCCATATTGTTAATTGCTTTGTATTCGATTTTCGCTATATATTTATAACTGCACAGGTTTATGTGGTGTCCAGTCTAGCCTTGTCACTACTTCGCCGGGGTTAGGCTAGACACTTACTAGCACATGGGGTTGGTTGTGCTGATGCTACACTCACAGGTCCAGGTTCTGAGGAGCAGCAGCAGCATTAGTACGGGAGCAGGCTTTCATTATCACGAGACCGAGGTAGCCTTGCAGGCGTCCGCAGGCCCGACGTCTCTTCTTTATGTTCTCTTTTAGACTGTTGCCTCCTTGTCTCGAGACAGACAACTTCTATGTTTCTGTCAGATCTTTGTATTTAGTATATTCTTAGTGGTTCGTGAGTGATGTGACACCAAATCTTGGGTAGAGGCTATTATTAACTGTTCCGCATTTTGATTCAGATTTATAAATCAGACTTCCGCTATTATTCTTAGTAAATTTCACGTTCTATATTGATGCTACAAACTGTTAAGATAATTGTTTATTGATGAAAAGGTAAAAAAGTTGGCTTGCTTAGCTACCACGAGTAGGCGCCATCACGGCTCTGATGGTGGGAAATTCGGGTCGTGACAAGTTGGTATCAGAGCACTAGGTTACATAGGTCTCACAACTCACGGATAAACTTAGTAGAGTCTGAGGGGTCGGTACGAAGACGTCTATACTCGCTCCCCAGGGGCTACTGAGTTATGAAAACCCCTCATTGTTCCTTCTTGTCGTGCGATTTGGTTTCTCAAATGCTGATTGAATTTCTACTCTGTTCTTTCGCGAATGGCGAGGTCATGTACCGCTTCTTCAGCTGAGCAGCAACACAGACTAGTGATGCGAGAGGTGGAGGTGCATGTACTGTTCTGGCTTGTGGTAGAGAAGCTTCAGTCTTAGTTTACGTCGTATCGGGTCATTCTACCCGCAGTGCTATATCGTATGTGAAGGCTCGGCGTATGGCCGAGAAAGGGTGTTTGGTCTACTTCGCATATGTTCGTGATTCTATGTACTGAGGTTTCCTTTATCGATTCTGTGCCCGTGGTTCGTGATTTCTGGATGTTCCCCTCAGACCTGCCGGGTATGCCGCCCGACAGGGATATCGATTTCTATATTGATCTGGCTCCGGGCACGCATGCCCATTTCTATTCCGCCGTATCGCATGGCCCCGCCACAGTTAAAGGAGTTAAAGGACCAGTTGCAGGATTTACTAGAGAAGGGTTTTATCAGGCCTAGTGTTTCTCCTTGGGGTGCGCCGGTGTCATTTGTGAAGAAGAAGGATGGTTCGATGCGGATGTGTATTGATTACCGGCAATTGAACAAAGTGACGATAAAGAACAAGTATCCACTGCCGAGGATTGATGATTTGTTTGACCAGCTTCAGGGAGCAAAGGTGTTTTCAAAGATAGACTTGAGATCTGGCTACCATCAGCTGAGGATATGGGGCGTCTGATGTCCCTAAGATAGCATTCCGCACTCCGTATGAGAACTATGAGTTTTTAGTCATGTCATTTGGGTTGACCAATGCCCCAGCAGCATTTATGGAGTTGATGAACCGAGTGTTCAGGCCTTATCTAGATTTGTTCGTGATAGTCTTTATTGATGATATTCTGGTGTACTCCCGCAGCCGGGAGGAGCACGAGCAGCACCTCAGAGTGGTTCTTCAGACTCTGAAGGATAGTCAGTTGTATGCTAAGTTCTCGAAGTGCGAGTTTTGGTTGAGTTCGGTTGCATTTTTGGGTCTGTTGTATCAGTAGAGGGTATTCAGGTGGACCCGAAGAAGATTGAGGCAGTCAAGAACTGGCCTCGACCAGCATCAGCGACTGAGATTCGGAGTTTCTTGGGGTTAGCAGGTTATTATCGTCGGTTCGTGGAGGGGTTTTCATCTATAACAGCCCCGATGACCAGGTTGGCCCAGAAGGGTGCCCAGTTCAGGTGGTCAGACGAGTGTGAGGAGAGCTTTCAGAAGCTCAAGACAGCTCTGACCACGGCATCGGTGTTGGTTTTGCCCACAGGTTCAGGGCCCTATACTGTTTATTGTGATGCTTCCCGTGTTGGGCTTGGAGCAGTGTGATGCAGGATGGCAAGTCATTGCCTATGCTTCGAGGCAGTTGAAACTTCATGAGAAGAATTATCCAGTGCATGATCTGGAGTTGGCAGCCATTGTCCACGCCTTGAAGATTTGGAGGCACTATTTGTATGGCGTGACGTGCGAGGTGTACACTGATCACAAGAGCCTGNAGGTCACCTTAGATGCTGATGGAGTTTTGAGATTGCAAGGGCGTATTCGTGTGCCAAATGTTGATGGACTTCGAGAATTGATTTTAGAGGAAGCTCACAGTTCCCGGTATTCTATTCATCCAGGCGCAACAAAGATGTATCAGGATATTGTGGCATATGTAGCGCGGTGTTTGAACTGTCAACATGTTAAATATGAGCATCAGAAACCTGGTGGTTTATTTCAGAGAATTGAGCTTCCTGAGTGGAAGTGGGAGCGGATCACTATGGACTTTGTTACTGGCCTTCTGATGACTCGGAAGAAGTTTGATGCTGTTTGGGTTATTGTGGATAGGCTGACCAAGTCAGCGCATTTTGTTCCGGTTGCCACAACCTATTCGTCCGAGAGGTTAGCGGGGATTTATATCAAGGAGATTGTTCGCCTTCATGGGGTGCCTCTATCTATCATTTCGGATCGAGGTCTGCAGTTTACCTCGCATTTCTGGAAGGCGTTTCAGAAAGAGTTGGGCACCCAAGTTCAGCTGAGCACAGCATTTCATCCTCAGACGGACGGTCAGTCCGAGAGGACTATTCAGATTTTAGAAGATATGCTCCGAGCCTGTGTTATTGATTATGGAGGTTCGTGGGATCAGTTCCTGCCTTTGGCAGAGTTTGCCTATAATAACAGCTATCAATCGAGCATCCAGATGGCTCCTTATGAGGCGTTGTATGGTAGGCGATGTCGGTCTCCAGTCGGATGGTTTGAGCTGGGAGAGGCTCGGTTATTGGGTAAAGACTTAGTTCAGGAGGCCTTAGATAAGGTCAAGATCATTTAGGAGAGGCTTCGTTCAGCTCAGTCTAGGCGGAAGAGTTATGCAGACCGTAAGGTCCGAGATGTAGCTTTTATGGTTGGTGAGCGGGTATTGCTCCGGGTGTCGCCTATGAAGGGCGTGATGAGGTTCGGAAAGAAGGGCAAGCTTAGCCCTAGGTACATTGGCCCGTTTGAGATTCTTGATCGAGTAGGAGAGGTGGCTTATAGACTTGCATTGCCACCTAGATTATCAGCCGTGCACCCAGTTTTTCATGTGTCTATGCTTCGGAGGTATCACGGCGATCCTACCCATGTATTAGACTTCAGCACTGTCCAGTTGGACAAAGATTTATCTTATGAGGAGGAGCCGGTAGCTATTCTAGACCGGCAGGTCCGACAGTTGAGATCTAGCAGTTTTCCCTCTGTTCGTGTTTAGTGGAGAGGTCAGCCCCCTGAGGCCTCGACCTGGGAGTCCGAGTCCGATATGCGGAGCCGTTATCCACATCTGTTCCCCGACTCAGGTACTTCTTTCTTTTGTCCGTTCGAGGACGAACGGTTGTTTTAGAGGTGGAGGATGTGACGATCCAAAGGGTCATCACCTATTTCCTCATCCATTCCGTGCTTTCGAGGCCTTAAAACCTCATTTTTTTACTTGCCTCGATTTGCGTGCGAAGTCCGGGCGCGTAGCCGGAAAGTTTTTATGTTGAAATATGTGAATTCCGTGAAAAATTTGAAGAATTTTGATATTAATATGATTAAAGTTGACTATGGTCAACATTTTTGGTAAACGGACCCGGACCCGAGATTGGACGCTCCCGGAAGGTCCGTAGAAAAATATGGGACTCGGGCATGTGCCCGGAATCGAATTCCGAGGTCTAGAGCCCGAAGAAAGAATTTTTCTGTGAAATTGTTTTTCTGAAAGGAAATTGGAAACGAAAATTGATTAAAAGATTGTGGCATCGGGCTCGTATTTTGGTTCCGACGCTCGGTACAAGTCTTATATATGGTTTAAGCGCTTTCTGTAAAATTTGGTTGAAAACGAACGTCGTTTGACGTGTTTCGGACTCGAAATGGAAATTTGAGGTTTTATGAACATTTCAAAGAAAATCATGAGTTTTGAGGCTTGATTCTATGTATATGATGTTATTTTGGCGATGTGATCGCGCCAGTAAGTCCGTAGGATGTTTTTGAGGTTGTGTGCATGTTTGGTTTGGAGCCCCGAGGGCTCGGGTGAGTTTTGGATAGGCATCGGATTGCACTTCTCATGTTTTAAAAATCTGGTATGCTGGCTTCTGCAATTTTCGCAAATGCGAAGGGAAGACTCGCAATTGCGAGCTCGCAAATGCGAGCACTGCTTCGCAATTGCGAAGTCTGGAGAAAATGGGGCACTGTCGCAAATGCGATAGGTAGGCTCGCAAATGCGAAGGGGGAGGGGGGAGGTTCGCAAATGCGATGCCTCTTTCGCAAATGCGAACCCCGCCTGTAGGCCCAGTGTTCGCAAATGCGAACCAAGGATCGCAATTCCCAGCCCTGTCTTGTTCGCAAATGCGAACCAAGGCTCGCAATTCCCATATCCGAGGCCCAGCAAATTTTTATACTTAGTCGAATTTTCATAACTTTTCACCATTCTTTCAAAACCCAAACACCATAGGCGATTTTTCAAGAGCAAACTTCATCCCAAATCATTTGTAAGTTGATTTATACTCAATTCTTTCAACTTTTAACATCATTAAACATGTTTCCACTTGAAATCAAGGATTTTCATGGGTGAAATTGGGTTTTTGGGTAGAACCTAGGTTTTCCATAAATTGGGGAGTTGGACCTCGATTTGAGAGTCCGATTTCAAAACAAATTATATATTTGAACTCGTGGGGGAATGGGTAACCGGATTTTGGTTCGAACCTCGAGTTTTGACCACGTGGGCCCGGGGGCGTTTTTGGAATTTTTGGGAAAAACTTGGGAAATTCATTTTTATGCATTCAAATTATTTCATATAGTGTTTATTAAAGTAATTAAGCAATTTGTGATTAGATTCGAGCGAATTGGAGGTGGAACCGCGAGGTAAAGCAATAGTTGAGGATTAAGTGGATTTCAAGGCTTTGAAGTAAGTGTTTGGTTTAACTCTAGCTTGAGGGAATAGGAGTTGAGTCTTGTTGCTAATTGCTATGTGATCGAGTACGATGTATAGGCATGGTGACGAGTATCTATACATTCGTATCTAGCATGACCGTGAGTCTTTATAATGTGATTATCATGAACTTATTGTGAATTTCATGTTTATTGGAGTATTTCCATATATGTTGTGAATAACATGTGAATGGTGATATGATAATTTGATTCCTAGGAGCATTGNAAAAATCTGGTATGCTGGCTTCTGCAATTTTCGCAAATGCGAAGGGAAGACTCGCAATTGCGAGCTCGCAAATGCGAGCATTGCTTCGCAATTGCGAAGTCTGGGAAAATGGGGCACTGTCGCAAATGCGATCAACACTTCGCAAATGCAAAGTCTGGGGAAAAGGCTTGGGATCGCAAATGCGATCCATTGGCTCGCAAATGCGAGGTGGCCCTGGTCGCAAATGCGATCGAATGTTCGCAAAAGCGAAACCTGGTCACCAGACATGGGTTCGCAAATACGAACTAAGAATGTTGCAATTCCCAGCCCTGTTTTGTTCGCAATTGCGAACCATGGTTCGCAATTCCCATATCCGAGGCCCAGCAAATTTTATACTTAGTCGAATTTTCATCACTTTTCACCATTCTTTCAAAACCCAAACACCATAGGCGATTTTTCAAGAGCAAACTTCATCCCAAATCATTTGTAAGTTGATTTTTACTTAATTCTTTCAACTTTTAACATCATTAAACATGTTTTCCACTTGAAATCAAGGATTTTCATGGGTGAAATTGGGGTTTTTGGGTAGAACCTAGGTTTTCCATAAATTGGGGAGTTGGACCTCGATTTGAGGTCCGATTTCAAAACAAATTATATATTTGAACTCGTGGGGGAATGGGTAACCGGATTTTGGTTCGAACCTCGAGTTTTGACCACGTGAGCCCGGGGGCGATTTTGGAATTTTTGGGAGAAACTTGGGAAACTCATTTTTTTTGCATCCAAATTGATTCATATAGTGTTTATTAAAGTAATTGAGCAATTTGTGATTAGATTCGAGCGAATTGGAGGTGGAACCGCGAGGTAAAGCAATAGTTGAGGATTAAGTGGATTTCAAGGCTTTGAAGTAAGTGTTTGGTTTAACTCTAGCTTGAGGGAATAGGAGTTGAGTCTTGTTGCTAATTGCTATGTGATCGAGTACGATGTATAGGCATGGTGACGAGTATCTATACATTCGTATCTAGCATGACCGTGAGTCTTTATAATGTGATTATCATGAACTGATTGTGCATTTCATGTTTATTGGAGTATTTCTATAAGTTGTGAATAACATGTGAATGGTGATATGATAATTTGATTCCTAGGAGCATTGGCTCGAACTGTGATACGAATATTGAAAGTATATGAAATGACTTGATTCATTGAGGAGCGTCGGCTCCAGTTGTAGAACGAATTGCGAAAGTATAAGTGATAATTGAACCTCTGGAGCATCTGCTCGAGTTGTGAAAAGAATTGTGAAGTAAAAGTGAGAAAGAGGAGAGATCATTATGTTGCCCTCTTGGCGGGCTATTGTTGGGTTGTGATTCCTCTGCATTGTGTTCTTAACGGATACTAGGGTCGCTTAGGTTAATGTTTCCTTGTGTCGTATGATGACTATAGTTATAGATGGGTTGGTTGGGTGTGGTAGTCGGTTAGATATAGCTGAGGTGGTCAAGTGTGGTAATAGGTTGGTTATAGCTGTGGTGGTTAGATGTTGGAACTAATGCGGTGGTTAGATGTTGGAACTAATGTGGGTATAGTAATTCCCTTGTCGGGATATTTGAGATAATGTTTTGTTCCCTCACTGGGATGTCGTTATATTGTTGTTTGTGACGGAATATGAGATAAGAATTTCTTGGAGCTTGGGCTCCAGTGATATCGTGGAGTAAGAAAGGAAAGAAAGGGAAAGAGTTACTGGTTATTCCCTTGCCGGACGTTTTGTTGATTCTGTTGTTGGTTTTTTTTCTCTCCCTTGCCGTGATACTGAGATTATTAAGTTGTTTGTCATGTGTATTCCCTTGCCGGGATTTTCATTATGTTTATTTACTCTCTTGCCCCGTATTTGTGACTGTGGTTTGGATGAGGAAATATGATCTTGGTGGAGCGGGTTGCACGCCGCAACAATGATATTGAGGATCGGGTTGCACGCCGCAACAATGATATTGAGGATCGGGTTGCACGCCGCAACAATAATATGTGAGGGTCGGGTTGCGCGCCGCAACAATGATACATGATAAATGATATGGGTCGGGTTGCACGCCGCAACGGTGGTATTTGTGGAGCGGGTTGCACGCCGCAACAATGGTAATTATAGAGCGGGTTGCACGCCGCAACAGTTATTTGATGCCCTGTGTTTATATTGAGTATTGATTCCTCGTTTATGGTGGATCTAAGTTGCTTTAGTTTATTACCCTGGGTTACTGTTAATATTGTATCTCCCCATAGCATGTTTCCCCCTCCCATATTGTTAATTGCTTTGTATTCGATTTTCGCTATATATTTATAACTGCACAGGTTTATGTGGTGTCCAGTCTAGCCTCGTCACTACTTCGCCGGGGTTAGGCTAGACACTTACCAGCACATGGGGTCGGTTGTGTTGATGCTACGCTTCTGTGCATTTTTGCACAGGTCCTGGTTCTGAGGAGCAGCAGCATCATTAGCACGGGAGCAGGCTTTCATTATCACGAGACCGAGGTAGCCTTGCAGGCGTCCGCAGGCCCGACGTCTCTTCTTTATGTTCTCTTTTAGACTGTTGCCTCCTTGTCTCGAGACAGACAGCTTCTATGTTTTTTTCAAATCTTTGTATTTAGTATATTTTTAGTGGTTCGTGAGTGATGTGACACCAAAAACCTTTTGTCAAATCTTTTCCAACGCAAGTAGAGGGTATTTTTAAAATATTAACACCTACTCGGTTTAGTGGAAAAATAATCATTTCGGAACAGATAAAAACTGCTAAAAATCAAATAAAAGGGAATGGAGGAGGTACAATTTATGCCATTTTGTAGATTTCTAGAACTATCTTGAGCAAAAAATAACTCTAATAATTAGTGCAAATTAACATACAAGTTTTGGTACAAATATTATTATT
This sequence comes from Nicotiana attenuata, assembly GCF_001879085.1. NCBI lineage: Eukaryota > Viridiplantae > Streptophyta > Magnoliopsida > Solanales > Solanaceae > Nicotiana > Nicotiana attenuata. The sequence continues at coordinate 317,065 of NW_017670639.1, forward strand.
CTTATGAATAATGCAATCATGATTTCTTAATTTTCATCAAGAAAGCAAGCCGACTTACTATGAAATATGAAATACACTTTACTTTAAGGATATAACTACAGTTACCTACATAATTGTTACTATTATTAAACACTAGTTTAAGAATATGTACGTTGTGCGTGTATTTTTATCTCAATAAGAACAAATTTTTAAAAAAATTATATTGAATTTCTTATTGAATCATGAAATATATGTCAAGAAAAAAATTTAAGTCCCTAAAATTGATGGTTCTTGATTCTATTTTGCTACTCAATAAATGAAGAAACTTTGTTTGACAGGAGTTCTTAGTCATCTCAGTCAATATATTTAACATGAAGTTTATTTAAAATTTATAATTTTATTACTTAATTTTATAAGTCATGCATCCTTTTTAGTTTTAACAAGATCATATAACTTTGAAGATTTAGAATTATTATATTAATATTTTCAAAAAGTTATATAGTCTTATGTTAATTCTAAAAAGTCATAAACATGACATCATCTAACTGACATAAGACGTTAATACTATCCTCGAAGGAGTAAAAATATGAAATTCATGTAAAAATCAGAATTAGAACTATTTCTTTTTTATAATCAATTCTCAGGGATTTAGTGTGAAAATTCTTGTGTTTGTATAATCAATTTTTATATTTTAATCGGGACGTATTAAAAGTTAGTCTAATTTAATTCAAAAAGAACATTATAATTGTTTTTAATATAGTTTCATGAGAAATTGTTACCAAAATAATTTTCTTGTATATTTTTCTGATTTTTTGTAATCAATATTTTTATTTTGGCATGTTTATTAGAGTGCTCATAATTAAACGGTCAAATTAAAAAACCAAAATTGGCATTCCTAATTTTCTCGTAGCAATGTATGTGCACGTAGTATAGAACATACTACTCTATTTAAATTTGGTTTCAGCCTCATTCAACTCTCTAAAAAAATATTTAAGGAAAGTTGTGTAAGACTATAAATATTTAATTAGAATTAAAAGCTAAACTGGTAATAACATGGACCATCGTGTGAACAATCGTGGTTATATTTTTTCGATCTATATAAAATAACTTTTTAATTGATTTTAGTGTCCTCAATATTCAGATTTTCTACTTCTTCTCGTACCCTCTAAAGCCAGCCGTTCACACTTCTTTACCGGAGCATCTGGGCTTCTACTCTGTACGTGCCCGAACCATTTGAGCCTCGCTTCCCGCATCTTGTCATCAATGGGAACCACGTCTACCTTCTCCCGAATATCATCGTTCCTAATATTATCCATCCTAGTGTGCCCGCACATCCACCTCAACATCCTCATTTCTGTTACTTTCATCTTCTGGATATGTGAGTTCTTAACAGACCAACACTCAGCCCCATACATCATGGTCGGTCTAACCACTGCTCTATAATATTTATGTAATACAAAAATATTATCCAAATGTCTACCGTAATACCAAAGTTTATATTTAAACTCATACTTGATATTTGCACCAATAAATGAATGTATTTGCATAAAAAATTTTACTCTCGTCATTTCAATTTATGTGAATGTATTTTAATTAGCACATATAAAAAAATAAATTTATAATTTTAAACTAAGTATAACATTTGTGGGGCTATAACTTTCTTTAAACTTGTGGTGTTAAATATTTTTAAATTTATAAAATGATCATTATTTTAATTTGTAGCTTGTTCAAATATTTGGTTTAAGGGCAGGCAAATAATTTTTCTTAGCATATTTTAGCGGGCGTTTGGACATAAAAAATGTAAAATTCTAAAAAAAGTAAATTTTTTTCCAAGTAAAATTTGTATTTGAAAATTAGAGTTGTGTTTGGACATAAATATAATTTTGGGTTATTTTTGATTTTTTTTGAGTGATCTGACTGAAAATTTTGAAAATCAGCTTAATTCATCTTCGAGTAAAAATTGAAAATTTTATGGCCAAACACTAATTTTGAAAAAAAAAAAAAGTGAATATTTTTCCGAAAACAATGAAAAAAAATTCATGGCCAAACCATTCGTAATATCCAAGGGTCAAAGTATCCTTAAGTAGGTAATAACCACTAGTCCTAGGTGTAGAGAAAGAACAAGAAGGAAAGTGACCTTATCTGTACTTGGCTGCACAAATTACTCCAAAGTAGGACTAGGAATTGCAATAAGCAAAATGGCTGAAAGCTGCAGTCAGTCAGTCAGTCAAGTACTTTTACTTGTCTCCTTTTTGTTTTGCCTCTTTCCTCTCCCATATTTGACTATAAAACACCCTATTGTTCACAAAGAATCACTGTTACTAAAACACCAAAATCGTGCTAAGGATAGTGTTGTTTGACAAACCAATTAATGCATTCCTATTTCAATGAAAACATCGTACTTCTTTACTATTTCCTTTCAGTGAAAATATGCAGTATTTGAACTACTCGACACTGTTAAAGATTTGGTGGGGTTGAGGGATATGGCCTATAGGACAGAGACATTATCCTCTCACGTTAACTGCCATTCCCAGCTTTGCTTATTTTTGTTTTGACTATTCCTATTTTAGCTAACACACAATACCTGTACCATATAATATCACAATCTCTTTCAAAAAGTAACCAGCTGCTCTTTTCCTTTCTCTCAAGTCTCAAGTCTGAACTGAACAAATAGGAGGATGTCTTTGCCCGTAGTTGATGCTGGACAAGGTCCTTCTTTTTCTCTTGTCGAGTTCGCATTGGAAAAAGTTTTTCTGGTTTCATTTTGAAACTTGCTTTTTGGTTTGACTTCTGAAAAAAACAGCCCCTCAATATTTAGGAGTTGATCCAAGATTATCCGTTAATCTTCTATGTTTATCAAAATTGAACACTTCTTATCTTTTATGTTTGTCAAAGTTGAGCACTTTTAATCTCCCATTATATTTAATACACACAACAATAGTTATCTTATGCTGAATTAGCTCATTAAGAAACACATGAACTGCTTCAAAGAACCATTGAGGCGCATTTCTTATGATTCATTTCTGCCCAGTTGTATCGTAAGAAAAACCTTAAGCAAATTCAACCAACCATATGCTTCCCTTTACTTAATATTTTATGAAATAACGAATGAATCAATGTTTATATCTTTTTTGAACCTTCACTAGCGTCATTTTTTGTCGAGATCCTAAAGTTAGCATATTTCTTTAAAAATATGAATTGAGAGAAATAAATCCGGAAGAAATCCATTCCAATAGTGTTTTCAGTTCAAACTCTCATGTGCTTCTCACATGTCGATTCCGTCAAGGATTATTTTCGTCACCCAGTTTGCTCAAGCCTTTGCCTGCATTTGGATATAGATTTAACTGAAACTTAAAAAAAGAAAAATTTTTAACTGTATTTGAACATGCATTTTATTTGAAATTCTTTTTTTTTTAAATTTCATGAGTTAGAAAAAATTATCATCATAGAAACTTCCCTAAACCAGATTTTGGGAAGCTAAAAAAGAAATTCAATTTTTTTCAAAACTAATCATATTCCATGAACAAACAATAATTTTGAAATAAAGTCGTCAAAAACTATAACCAAATGGGAGCTATAACTAAAGGACTACAACAACATACCCAGTATTATCCTACATTATGGGGTCTAGAGAGGGTAGTGTATATCTAAAGGATTATTTTAAATTAATTCCCTAACACAAGTAATTTTGTCATGTCCTCACTTTTGAAAGACGTCGTGTGTAAATGGTTTGACCGACTTTTTCTTGCACATTCAGAACACTTGCACTTCGAATTATTTTCAAATAAATCATACTGTAAATATTCAAATGCCAGTTGCAAACTCCGCTACTAAGAGGAACGAAGGATCTCAAGTGTCCGTGGAAATGAAACTAAATTGTACGACTTTATAATCAGTTACAGTTCTTTTCCTCTGCTCTGGCTATGAAACTCCATATGGAAAAGGGTTGACATAGCCTAAATTCTGGTTAGATTATCACATATGCAAGCTTTTCCAAGACTGCTATTTGAAAATTTTCTGAATGAAGATTGTCAAAAATATCAAGTAAATTAAAGTCACTAAGCAGTTATCTTAGTTACACCCGAAACATATGATTCCAACAGCAATAAAAGAAAAACAAACTCAAAAAACCTATGACAATAGATTCTGGTACTATGACTTCAAAAAAAATTAAGAATAGGATCTTAAGGAAAGTCGGGGGAAGCTTAATGTCCTGGAAGTGCCAGAAATACCTCTCAAGCCGCTGTCTGTCATTTCAGATTCTCGATGAAGCTACTCATTTCTGAGAACATTCTAAAATCAAACTCCATAGTTCCTTGATGCTGTAGTAAAACGTAAGCGAAATTCAGCTTAGTTAGTTTTCTTTTCGTCTTCTTTCAGTGCTAAAGTTTCTGAACTACTAGAAGCTTGATCCGTATCCTCCCCAGCGAAACCAAACTCATTCACTCGTTTCTTATCCACTGGATAGACCCATCTCTGATATAGGTATATTAAAAATATAAGATCTGCGTGGCAAAGACAGATGAAACATTAGTAACCCAATTGGATGAAAGCTAATGCATATAATAGAACCACACAAACGCATAGAACGCTTGCAATAATAGACTTCTAAAACAAGATGACCACAAAAATTAGTGGCTCAACTATATCAATTAGGCTGGAGACAAATGTAAAAGGAACAGTAGCATCCAGGCAATGTCTGCTCACTGCTCCTTTGGTTTTCACAAAAAACAGTATTACAAAATGGTCAACTGAATCCAACATATAAGCTGCTACAATCAAATAACCAAGGTCATCGTTTATAATGGTTAAAGATTTGCTCGAGCTTCTGTTAAGATGTTTATAGCAACCAGTATTGAAGTCTCAACAATGAGAACACAGACTTAGCATCTTAAAAGATGTTCTTATCTAGCTGGTCACTTGATTAACCAAGAAAGTCCCAAGACCTTGGCGTTGGTGTCGTAATAGAGAGGTCAAAGACGGTCAATGAAACTCTCTAAAGAGTCTGTATTATGTTCTATGGCTTTGAGCTTATGAAACAACATTAGAATTCAAAGTAACAGGCAAAACTGGCTTGGATTCCAACGGTCAGAGAAGAACGGCCGCTACTTAACCAAATAAAAACAACCAATCAACTACAAAGAATCTTATTTCAAAAACTTACCATCACGGAACACAGACAGGCGATGTAGCAATGGCATTTTTATTACAAATGCAAACAAATCATCAATAATGGTATTGAGAAATTTGTAAGTCATCTGCCTCCAAGGTAAATGAGCAACAGACTTCAGCTTATAATTGATGAACAACTGGGGACACATCATAACAAAACCTGCAACAATAAGAGTAGAAAATAATAAATTACCAAGAAGCAAAGCGATAGGAGTATATGCTATCAGAAGTCCTCGCTTTAAATGTTTTTAAGAGTACAGGCTTCTAGAAAGATGATCTGAAAATGTTTATCACATTGGGGAACTGATACAAGGCTTTGAACTACATTACTGAGATCTTAAATACAAAAAGATAAAAGATGAAAAGACCAATAGAAACTTACCGAACATATAGACGCAGCTTGTCATGGATGAGAGGATCCACGAGTACCAACTCTTGTGACGTTCATACATTAGAGAGTATATGGAAAAGCACACGACAAGGAAGAACAACACATAGGACAAATACTTCATGGCAAGATCATCATATTCTTTCGTCTTATTTCCAGCATACGATTCCCGATCTCGGAACCTCAACATAGGTATTCTACCAGATCTGTCAATCTAGAAATCAAGGACAATTAACAATAGAACTGTTGGCGGTTTGAATTTATGCTTAATCAATCACAGTATGTAAAAAGGCATCAACAATGAAGAAGAGATTAAGAAGTTTGAATTCTCAATTTCTAATCTCTACATAGTTCTAGTAGGATAGCGATGCACGCACATTTGATTTGTCTTAAATACCTTATTAGCACACTGACAAAACATTGATAGGAGGGGCTTTACTGTCTTTTTACCACAATCTAAACATGGTTGTCCTTTTCCTTTCTCTTTTCTGCGTCTCCCTCGTCAATGGTGACTACCCAAAATAACAAACATAAAATTGGGAAATAAATTAAAGACAAACAATAGTTTCTCTTTTCAGAACCATTTGGCTGACGAGAATGTCCTTTTATTGTTCTTTCCTGCTCTTTTAGAACCACTAGTTTTAACTCCGACCTCCATGGAAGTGTTGTTGGAGGAATTGTTATTGGGCTTTGAGGTATTCAAATCAGATTTGAAATTAACATTTTTGATGTTTTGAAGAAGCAGAGGAAGAGCAAAGCTTGTGGAGTGGAACTGATATGAGATTGGAATTGGAGATGTCTGATAATGGGTCTCTTTCTTGTTCAAGGATTTAGAGTTGTCTGGGTTATTTCTTTCAGTAGCCACATCAATCTTCTCTCTTTTCCGCTTTCACCATGAACGACAGCGAGAAGTAAAAAGAACAAGAGGGGAGAAGATATCTGGGTTTAAGATTTTATATAAAGACAAAAAAGCCCCTATGATTATGCTTGATTACTAGTCAATGAACCTAGTAAATAAGAAAACATTTCGGAGGACTGAGATGCTCAATAAGATTACCAAAAAAGGGCAGGAAATATCAATAAAATTTTGCCTTGAACTTCCAATCACTCTAACTGTCTAAAGCAAATAGAGGAAAGAACTAACGACCAAGCACCAACATGAAATTAGAAGACTTTATTAAAATGACGCCAAATGACAATTAAAGAACTGAACGAAAATTCATCTATATTATTAGTGATCATACCTCAATGTGCATCGCCTTCCCTATTTTCCAGAACTCTATACAACAACCAATACCAGAACTTGCAAGTATCATCCATGAAGTATCATTATCAAGCAAGTACAGGAAGACAATGAGCTGGCAAATAAAGTTCACGATGACTGATTTTGCAGACAACCCTTCCATGGATTTGTTTTTATTCCAAAATTGAATATCTGCAAGGAAAGAAAACATATTTATTCTGAATCCGATCTACTGCACGCTTCCTGTCATTTCCTAGGAAGGCCCAAATGCTCAAAGCAAAATTATATTTACCATTCTTGAACGCCAAGAAGTCAAATACTGAATGCAGTAGTGAGACCATCATGGTCACTCCCAAAAGGTATGGATTTCCTTCCAAAAAAACTCTCTGGAAAAAGTGCAATAAATCACGTGACAAACACATATATAATAGTTGAACTGTGTGACAATAATGTATGTTGATAAAATTTCACATCATGACCACAATGATCTAAAGCAGGACTCTATATGTTAGTTTTAACTTTTGGAGTTGGAAATTTTATAGATATTTACTGGAGGCAGACATGCAAATTGGTACTAATAAAAGAAAGAAGTATAACAAAGTAAATTCAGATAGAAAAGAAGTATGCATATTCTAGGTAATAAACAGAATATACACAGATAATGTAATACACAGATAATGTACTTTTCCTGGTTTTCCAATTTTTGCAACGTCTAGTATATTCTTGAGCATTGTGGTGTCTGTATAATATTTACATCTATCTACACACTTTTCAGGCTTAACTACAAATAACTTGCATCTGGATATTTCATGTGCAAAAATGCTTTTCCAATGCATACATAGTACCCCAGAAAAAGTGCAATAAATCACGTGACAAACACATATATAATAGTTGAACTGTGTGACAATAATGTTTGTTGATAAAATTTCACATCATGACCACAATGATCTAAAGCAGGACTCTATATGTTAGTTTTAACTTTTGGAGTTGGAAATTTTATAGATATTTACTGGAGGCAGACATGCAAATTGGTACTAATAAAAGAAAGAAGTATAACAAAGTAAATTCAGATAGAAAAGAAGTATGCATATTCTAGGTAATAAACAGAATATACACAGATAATGTACTTTTCCTGGTTTTCCAATTTTTGCAACGTCTAGTATATTCTTGAGCATTGTGGTGTCTGTATAATATTTACATCTATCTACACACTTTTCAGGCTTAACTACAAATAACTTGCATCTGGATATTTCATGTGCAAAAATGCTTTTCCAATGCATACATAGTACCCCAGAAAAAAAGAAGTAAACTATACCTTTAGTTCATCAGACTCCCCCTCGAGCATGCTACCATAACTACGATGAACCTGGAAGGATTGGTCAATCTGCAGGAATAGCTGCCATTTCGTCATGCTCATGGGGCTCACCTCTAAATGCAGAGGCACCTCAGTTACTGATTCATTGAGAGCTATTAATTTATCCCTAAGTAACCAAAACTCGTTGAAGAAAACGGTCGGATAGTAGTTTCCTGTTGTGGGTTCGATATTCATATCTAACAAGTCAGGTAAAGGAATTCAACTGTGGGAAAATATCTTTTGCTAACAAGAAGAACAGATGAAAGATGCCAACTCACACAGAATTAAATAAAAGAGCAAAGAAGATAGGATTTAGCATGAAGGTAATCATAAACTTGCGTGAAACAAGTTTACCAATTTCTTCCACAAGTTTAATCGAGCTGCTTCTTGCGTACTGCAGAAGTATCTAATATTGCAGCTTATTTAGCACAGTACAGTGTGTTAAAGGAACCCACAAGAAGAATAAATACACATAGGCCATAAAACCAAGGATACAAGGAGCAACAATAGGTGGAATCGCATTTCCAGTGTATCTGCAAAAAGGAAAAGAGCAAAGAGTGGAAAAAGAACTGAATGTTAGAATGTATACATTAGAAGGAAATACAGTTAAACAGATCAGAAAGAGAGGCAAGTATGCATACCTAGTAAAATCATCAACCAAGTTGATTGTAACATTAGGTTTCCAATATGAAATCCACTCAACAGGAGCATCCTCCTTAAGATCATCCTGTGCTTCTTGAACTGCCTGAGAAAACTGCTCATCATACCTCATGATCATATGGAATTAAAACCTTATATGGTGACGAAAGGAACGATAACTCATATAGGAGCAAACAAAATTTATTACACTAAAATGTGAAATAGTCAAAACAGTCATTCTGCTGGCTCGGGAGTTGATGTCATAATGTGAAATAGTCAGAAAGATTATTCTGTTGGTTGGGATCCGAAGTTAAGAATCTAGAGGGTATATTTGAGGAAAACTGAGGTAGGGAAAAAATTACTCAGACATTAAATGGAGAAACGAAAGATTTGATGCTTAAGCCATAAAACAAGCCCACAGATATGCATACGCACACACTCCAAATATAAAAAACACAGGTGTACCTCAGGAATGGTAAGACCCTCATTTGAGTCCTCAGAATTTTTTAAAAGGCTCTTCTTCTTGTCTGCTTTAGATTTGGGTAAATATTTCACAACAGCTGAGTTCACAGAAACAGTACATTAGAATTAGGTACTTAAGGAATTCCACCTTCTACCACCATAGGTAAGGACAAAAACTTAACAAGATAACATGATCTTACAATATGTCTGTCCAAAAGCAGCCAATGGCTGATACTCGGGATCATTTGGATCGGGTGAATACCCAGAACGTGCAAAGAAAACATGAGCATATAGACTCCCATTATGCTTCACTGCCTGAGAGGAAAAATCATAGGCAACCAAGTAAAGATGAGTACTGTGCCACAATAAAAGTGCAAAACAGGGACGCACATGCATTCAAAAGCGAAAGACAGTATCCTGAATCAATTTTTTCTTCTAATTGAATAAGACACTTCAAAAGGCAGTTAATGGTACCTCTGATGGATTATACTTCAAAGAAATAGACCTGGTACTTTCTGGTCCCCAAACTGCATATGGTATATTTGTCTCATGCCAAATAAGTGCACTTTCACTGCCAAAGTCACTGAATTTTTCTTGTTCGGAAAGATAGAACCACATGTCCTATAAAAAAGCCATGCCAGAAAGTTTCAAGTAGAGCATAATTGTAGTTAAATAAGATATGACGTATTCACAAAGCACTTATAGGAAATACCTGGCATTATCGTGTAATGGAAAAAAGAACTAAAGCCCCCCACCCCAAAAAAAAAACCTCCTATTCCTCAATCCAGTGCAGTCTACTGCATTAAAATTTTCTCAATTGCTTTATTTTCATTGCACAATGACAGACTTTTCAGCTTTTTATAAAGTTTATGTTATTTTATTAGCAAATGGATAAAACGGAATAGCATTATGTAGGTATAATAAGTTTGCTATTATCTCTGAATGACACTATTTGAACTTCTTTTATGCGGTAAACGTCAAGCGCCCTAAAGCCACTCCCTTCCTAGGGGCCAACATTGGTTTTCCCACTTTGCTCCCCTTTCGTGACTCGAACTCCCAGCCTCTTGGTTGTAAACGGAGTGTTCTTACCACTTGAGCAAATCATTTTGCCAATGATGCTAGTTCAATGTTTAAAGAAACGGTAGTCGATAACAGCTTGCTATAGGATCTCCAGTGATAAAATACAACCACAAGACAAGAATCTATTTCTATTTCCTCTTTTCTATCGTTCTCTACTTATGCCTTTTCTTTAGGCATGGGCGAAGAGGGGGATTATTGAGGTAGCAAACTCATAAGAATTTCATGGGACAAGTTCATATCAATCGCAATTGCAAACAAAACAAGTACTTGTCCTCGATCTTTTTTATATAATCGAAAAATCCCCAAGGACAGTTGATGCACGGTACAAAACTCAGTAAATAATGGGCTTGCCCTCTACCTTCTCCACTTAAATACCAGGCTTTTGCAAGTGGCGTGGTTCAAACACTACTTGTCCTTGGATCTTACAGAATTATATCCATCAATTAAAATATCTTTTGCCGTGAATCATTTTTCACACTGGGCAAAAAACACAGCTTAGCAGCAACTCCGTTATTTCGCACATCACTTCCAAGTTTGCACATCACTCTATTCCCTAACTCCGTTTCCCAGGAAATAGTGTTACCATTGAAACAACAAAAGTTGTCTACTCTATTGCATCAAACTTCAGCTAAATATCCATATGCAAAATTAGGAAAATAAATGGTTAAAGATTGAAAAATACAAAGAATATTTGAAGTTGAAGTCGGAAAAAGGGTATTTGGAAGTTGGGTATTAAACATGAATTTCAGTTGGGGGAAAAAAAGTAAGTTTTATAAGTGCAAATCATATTTCACTTGAAGTACTCCTCAAACCAGTTTTACAAACTTCAAAATCTATAGTTCGAGTTGATATTGAAATTGACAAATTGTAAAACAAACACTGGTTTGATTTCTTCTTTTTTTTAAAATTCCAAATGTTATCTATGGACAAACAGCAAGGTCTGTGTGGAGTACACTGGGTATCCTGTTGATGTTGTTGGTGGTGGACAAACCCATCTACGGGAATACACTGGGTATGTTGTTGGTGGTGTTGGACAAACGGCAAGTTACATGCAGAAAGGAGAAAGAAACTATCTTTCTACGTTTAGCTGTTGCTCAAAACTTAAGAATCAATCAGTTTCAAATTCAATGGTGCGTGCTCCAATTATTCCATTCCAAATCCATCAAGCAACTTCTTTTTATACGCATACAACAAATTTGTTCACAGTGAGACAGCAGCGGAGCTAGCTTGTGGCAAGGGGTTCAATTAACTGCGGACACTCCGAACCGACTACTTCTAATTTCTAAATCCGCCTCTACTGTAAACTGTTAAACACCCATATTTACACGACCAGGTCACCTACTAGGTAATTATCAGTAAATAACCTAGTATCACAGTTAAAATTATACAATCAGATGAATACTAGTAAGTAGAAATAGTATAAAAGAGAGAGAGAGAGGAGGAGGAGGACGGACCAAAGGTTCGCCTTTGTGGAAGAGATTGGAGATCTGGAAATTAGGAACAGACGGATCGGAGGAGATTGGCTTTTTCGGCGAGAAAAACTTGGAAGCGAAGTACCAGAAAACCGCTACTCTTATTATCCCCGTCAGCATCTGTCCAACTCCTCCCTGCTGCCGCTGCTGCTGCGCAGGGGCCGGCTGTTCTCCTCCGCCACCTTCAATAACCGGCGGCGCCATTGCTTTGTCTTTACGCTACAATAATCTCTTGCCGACGGCGAAAAATATCGCGAGAAGTAGAGACTGAAAAAAGAGTGAGCGCGTGGTTTAAATATAAATATCAGGGCGATTGGAACAAGAAGATATTTGTTTAGCCGAAAGGAAAAGGGGTTTCTGAGGGAGAAGAGGAGTGTCTATGTTGGGACTTACGAGCGGCCACGACTGTTAGCAAATAGGACAGTGACACTTCGCAGTCTTTTACTTACTAGATGGAGTCTTTTACTAGTTGGAGTATTACACATAGGTCCAATCCATACACATATTACCATCCTAACTTTGCAAATCTATAGCCTAAAAAGATAATAAGCCTAGATCCGAAAATTCCAATATTTTTTCGCACAACTAATTGTTGCGGCCAATACTACTGCCTCGATGATATTCAACATTCATATATTTGAGGAGAACTAGTGAGGAATTGGTAGCATTTTTTCTTTGTGATTTTGGTGGGTTTCAATTAAATAGTTACTAAATAGATATGTATTTGAATTTAAATGAAGAAGAATTCAATTGAACAATTAGTAAGACATATATTTAAATATAAATAGATAAATAAAATAATTTTGCAGCTTTTTTGCTTTGTCAATGATAATATAGGCAGTTATTCCTTCTCACATACACATCATCACCAGATTATAGTTCTTTGCTTTTTTTCTTTAATGTCACCATTAGTAGAATTTAACCTAAAATAGAAATAAGTTAAAAATGAGTAAAGGAGGTTGTACAGCACGAGAAAAAGGTTAAAAAAAAAATATTTTCACTTTTATACATTCGTATACACTGGTATATACAATTAAAATTATACACGTAAATACATTTACACAATATATACACACACACACGCATGTATTTATAATGTTTAGATAATGTTCTATGTTATAAAACAATAAAAGAACAAGAGCAATATTGCAGAGAAAAGTATAGAGAGAGAATTCTTATTGAATTTTGGGATAATTTACGATGGAATAGGACCCGTCTATTTATAGGGAGAGGGTGACTTAGCCACCAAGTAATAAACCCTAGAATCTCTCTAAATATAGACATTCACCATAAATAAAATTTTATTTATAACACTCCCCCTTGAATGTCTATTCAACAGATAATGTGCCTCGTTAAAAGCTTAACTAAAATAAAACCCAGTGGAAAATAATTCTAGAGAAGGAAAAAGAGTACACATATCTAACAATACGCCTTTTGGTTGCCTCGTTAAAAACCTTGCAAGGAAAACCCGGTGGGACAAAACCTTGTAAGGAAAAAAGAGTACAACGCGTATTAACTCCCCCTGATGAGAGCATCAATTCACATCCTTAAGCATTTGCATTCCAATCTTGTGCACCATCTTCAAAAGATCTTTGGTAGATATTTGATAAACAAATCAGCCATATTAACTTGAATGAATATATTGCACCTTGAAATCATCATTCTTGATAGAGATGGATTATCTTCATATGATCTTGTTGTAACCGTCAGTTCAATATCTTCACATAGAGGTGAAACTCTTGGTATCATATTATCATGCCTATAGTTATAGCAAGATACATTTGTGCACAAGTTGCATTGAGGATGTAGTACTTCATGACCATGAATTCTATATGCTTTAAGCAATTTAAATTCTTCGGGGATTGTTAAGTCATATAAGCCATACAATAGACTTTAGATGCATATCAAGTTTTCATGTCATGCTAGACATATCAGATATCGAAAACTGATTGCACATACCATTGACTTTATACTTTCAAGTGTTTGAACTACATGTCCAAAACTACATGTCTTTCATATGAAACCAATTCTATTTGAATTGTTTCTCCAAACTTAAGATCCTCGTATATATTTAGCGCTGTCATAGATGTCGTCGACGAACATTTTATATCGGTTCCAACCTCCTTATTTTTCATAAAGATATGACATAGAGATCTCTCCATTCATATATTCAGGTACCTGAATCTTTCATGAGATTTTATGAAGTGTTATGTCATGTGATCTTCTAGATCACTTGCCTCCTTTATTATGATCATTTTGGTCATTTGCTCATCTTCTTTATCAAGAAGTTTATTTGAAACCGATTTGTCTATATGCTTTAAGCGTACCATAGACTTTGTCCTTCTAGGACTTAATAGGAGCATTTGCAACGAGAATATAGTTACTTTCTTTGGGTCAGCAAATGCGTCTTGCATGCTTTGCAATATATTGCAGATAAATTATCCTTTTATGAACTTCAAGTTCATATTATTTTATTCGAGGATCTAGATGTATAAATGATAATTCATTCCACGTAACCTTTTCTCAACTGTTTATCATGTCTCCCCCTCATGTTAGAAAAACTAACTTGTTTTCTCAACTTTGAGAACCCATCTTTGTGCGTTATGGTGTTAATCAAAATATACACCGCACATCAATAATAATAAGATGGAATTATTTGGTTCCTGACCATGAACCACTTGTAAGGGGAGAATGTAATATACTTTCGTATATGACCTATATCAAACCGATATAGATAACTTTGTTCTCATAAGCAATTGTTTAGCTATTAAGTAGAGGCACTTAATAAATCATTTTGCTAAACCAACTGTGATGTAAACCAACTTATCAAGATGAACTTCTTGAATAGAAAATCTGGAAATTATACTCGAAATTAAATTATTGAGCAAGTTACCTCGCAAAATACCATGTTGCGGGTTATTAATAATCGCACATGTAACCATCTCATAGATGCATCTTATGTGGTATACATGGCAGGTGAATGAGCTCATATTCACCTTTCATATTTCCAGCATTCATGGGATTCAATCCCAATTTTAATTGGTATATTAATTAATGAGAACATGCAATTTAATAGAATTCGTAAAGAACTTTCTAGTTTTTTAATATTTACCCATGTGAATTCTCTTTTATTTTTTTGCACATCATACTTAAATTGATATGGCTAAACCAATTATGCCAACTGAATAAATTATCAATATTGATAAACTTCAGATTTACGCCATGACGTGTGCAATTATCAATAAACTCCAAGTTTATTATGATATGGGTTTTTATATCAATAAATACCCACTTCATTGTGGTATTCTTTTGTTTATGTAGTACAAATTGAAGAATAAAGCTGTCACGACCCAAACTGATGGGCCGCGACAGGCACCCGGTACCTTACTCAACCGAGTACCAACATAACGTATCTTTCTTATTACATCATTATATACACGTGACATACGGGCCTAGTAGGCCAACATAATCATTTATAAACTCAAACATAGGCCGACAAGGCCGTACAATCTTTCACGTATACGACATATGTCTACAAGCCTCTAAGAATACATAAATGTCATAAAGATCGGGATAGAGTCCCGCCATACCAAAAAATACACGTCTAAATCATACTAACCAAACAAGCAACTCCGAAGCAAATGGAGCGCACCAACACCTGCGCTGAGCTGATAGCCTAATAGGAGGACTGTCAACCTATCAATCGGGACCTGCGGGCATGAAACGCAGCGTCCCCAGGCAAAAGGGACGTCAGTACGAATAAAGTACTGCGTATGTAAGGCAGGAAAGCATAAATAAGAACAGTAATGTAAAGAGAGATAGAGGAGCTACAACCTGTAACATCTGAGTGCCACTGGGGACTACTGACATGAAATGCATAACACATATATATACATAAACTTTTAAAAACATTCGCCTCTGTGGGCATCATCATCATCATATCGTACCCGGCCTCAAAGAGGACTCGGTAAAAACGTACCCGGCCATCATAAGGCTCGGTAGAATCATACCCGGCCACGTGGAGCTCGGTAAACCCAACTGATCAGTGGTTGCACAATAGGTGCCATACCCGGCCGACTATAGCGCGGCTCGGTAGAGTAAAATAGATACATATATATAATGCATGCTCGACTCATGGAATCACGTTTTAAACCTTTCGGAGTGACGTAAGAACATTATGGACATACATACCTGTTTGGCTCAAAAGTTAACGATATACTTTGTAAGCGATAAAACAATCAAAAAAATAGGGAAGGGGTAAATCGTAATCAAATATAATAAACCTAGAGATGCAAAGATGATAATATTGTTGTAGATCTAGTGTTGCTAGATGATAATGTATGTTCATAAGATATTTTCGTCAGAAGTAGAGATATAGAGAGAGAAAGACAGAAAAGGAGAGAGTTGTATTAGATCAGCTGATGGCCTTTGCAATGTGGAGGTCCCCTTTATATAATAGGAGACCTTCCTCGAAAGAATCAAAAAGTTACAGAGATAGGTAACGTCTCCCTAGTGTAGACGCTGAGTTCTAAACGACGTCGCTTTGGTCCTCATGGCTGAGTCGTACCCGCTACGTTTAGTCGGCGTACACTCATTGGGCGTACCTACTGGCGTAGAGATACTGAGGGTCCAATTTGACCCTATACAATACCCTCAATATGAGCTTCACTAGGACTTACGGATCATACATACTTTAGAATAACTTTGTACGGAAAGAACAACATGGATAACCTTAGTTGCTAGGAGTAGATTCATTATGAAATAGCGTATTCATTTCACATTCGATCATTGCCAAAAGAAAAAAGGGATAGCCTTAACATACCTGGAGTAGGGAAAAATTCATATAATATTCTTAGCGAGGATAGCGCCGTACTTTTTTAGAACCGCAAAATTTGGACGGAATTAAGCTTCTGCTCTTGGCGTTACAGTGTATGAACCAAGCAAGAAAATGTTTTTGCTATTGTTCGTTTTCTCGTTTTTGGTTCAATACATAATACAAATGTAAATTGTTGTTGCTTTTGAAATTTCAATTGAGATTTTTTTTTGGCTAAGAGTGTTGACGAGAATGACTTCTGCCCAACGTTTTTTGTCTTGAAAACCAAATCAATCAAATGAAGCTAAAGATCCTAAATGGAACTAAAGGCAAAATTGGAAATTATTGTTTGAAATGGAAAGCTTCTGCTTTCAACGTCCTTGGCTTTAAATGCTAAGGACAGATTATGGAATTTGAAGCCTTTTCAAGGAACTTCTTCAAAATGCCATGGATAAGTCTTATTCAAGAATTAAGTCATGATCTTGGCTATTACATTAGCCATCTGGCAAATGTGATTACATTAGTCATTCCAATTTTTGTGGCTTCTTGCCACGTGGGGTGAGGTGGAATATTAAATTTTATCCACTTATTAGTTAACCGGGTAATGTTTCGTTATCCGGTAATTAATCTATTACCCGCATAATTTAATAATTATCTCAACTTAATTAAACACTACTTTCTTTTAACATACCTTGTATACCTTACTATCATGGCCATATAGTATCTTGTATGGCACTAGTCCATAAATGTCGGGTATTTTAGCTCTGGCCGTATTTTATCCCAAAATGCCAAACTTCGACAAAATTCGTTTTCTTAGACTTGCTCCCGCTTTCACCTTCATGAATTTACTAATCACTTGTGAAATAGCATAATCCTTTTAATCCTCAAATAATCTTTTCCTTGGACTGATGTCAATTACCTTACGACAAATTTAACGTAAAATACTGCATGGTGCAACACTGTCGTAACTTATTACTGCGAAGCGTAATATAACAATAATGTAATACTGCGGGACGTAATATTGACGTAATATTGCGGGGCGTAACAAAAGCGGGTAGCTTTTCACATATATATTACCCCGCTACAAGTTGTAGTAATAGAAGATATTAAATCTTTCCTTTATTTATAGTCTCAATATACTCAACCGCTTTCGCGTATACTTTGGAAACTGAATAAGTTTCTTTGAGACTTACTACAACACAATACCTTATTGGTAATTAATTGTGTTTCTCCAAAATAGTATTGGCTCTTGCAGAGTTCTCAATTAATTTTGTAGTACCACATATTCATCAACACCCATATGGTGAATATTTCTTTTAAAAAGAAAGTTATACCATTATGGTTATGGTCAAAATTATATGCAAGATCTGTTTCTTGCATTACCGTTGTCTTTTAATAATCACAATGCCAAAATATTTTGGCGTACAATAGGTACGTGACCAATGACCATTCATGCCATAATAATGATATTATTTTCTTATATCATCTCAAACCTCCTTCTAGAGGTGAGTGTGGTATATATCACTAGCACGCTCATATTCTTCAAAAAATGAATATGTATTCTTAAATCAGATATTGTCATATTCACATCATGAATACACCATAATCATCTATATGTGCTTTATAAAATCTCATGTCAAATCGATGACAAATATTTTCACAAGTGGGGGATTATTTTGAGAATCCTTATTATTCTCATTATCACAATGATGGCGATTATAATTTCGTCTATTGCCACGTCCATGTCCATTGATACATTCATAGTGATAATTTTGTCTTCTTTCAGACTTATCACATACTGCTATCACATTCTCTTAAGGGAATGAGAATGGAGCAAATTCAATGGGACGGGTTTCCACTTTTTGTGCCCATAATCATACATGAATTTGATCATGGCAAGATATAGAAACTTTTACCACTTCAGATGGTTATAATTTCTTACAAACTCCATTAGAGTTATAATCAAACTTTGTTGTCTTTGCTTGTATATAAAATTAAATTATAGAATTTCAAGAATTTAAAAGAGAAAAATAAAGTAAAATACTTACCTGAAATCCAGAATTTAATCATAAAGGAAGTTCATGAAATAATTGACAACCATTATGCTCAATCCCAAAACTTCTACTCAATTGGTTAGAGTCTCGTGCTAATAACGTGTTATAAAACAATAAAAGAACAAGAGCAATATTTCAGAGAAAAGTAGAGAGAGAGAATTCTTATTGAATTTTGGGATGATTTACGATGGAATAGGACCCGTCTATTTATAGGGAGAGGGTGACTTAGCCACCAAGTAATAAACCCTAGAATCTCTCTAAATATAGACATTCACCATAAATAAATTTCTATTTATAACATTCTACATTTTATTAGTGTGTATAATTAACGATTATACACGTTTACAAAGAAAATACCTTTTAGCCACTACTACACCTTACACTTGTATGATGATGATGATGATGAGGAGGAGGAGGAGGAGGAGGAGGCAAAATCCACCAAATACATGTAAACAAAATATATCAACCTAGTATAATAGTGTATAGAGAGTATTTATACACTATTATATAATATTACATATACAAATGAATCTTATCGATGAAGCTTCACAAGTACTTCTTCTTCGTCCTTAAGACTCTTCTGAAATTTAACTCCAATCTAGCTCAAATCTGCCCCAAATCACTTCAAATTTAGTTTGAAGTCCTCTTGATATTTCAAATTGATTGGAACAAACACCCAATGATGTTTCAAAGCAAACCCAACAACCCATATTTCGAAATTAATCTCAAATCTTAGATACGAGCTTTCAAACTCAAAACCTCGTATATGGTCTAAACTTAAAGTTTTAGCTCTTCAATGAAGTTTTTTTAATCAGTCAAATTTCAAATCTGAGAAACTTGAGCTTCAAGAATGGAGATTTTCTGATTATATACACTGAAATGAAAGAGAATACCTGTAGTAGCAAGTTTGCGGCAAATTGTCAAATTCGTCACCCAAGGCTTCAAATATTTGTCAAAGATGCAGCTTCGCACTTGGAGTTAAAGTGCACAGAAGAGATATAAAGAGGCTTAGTGGGCTATGAACTATGAAGGAATTTGATATTTAATATTGATAATAGCATTTTACCTGGTTTTAAATATATAACTTTCTTCGTAAAAGCATAAAAATTATCATGTTTCTTTCATATTTTTAACTTGATTGCACAGGAAATGTTCCAAGAAAAATTGGTGCAAAAGCAATACGACTTCAAGAAAAAGAAAGCAAGTTACCAAAAAAAATGAACTTGTATAAACTTCATCTACCGCAACAAAGTGGCCACTATCAGATCCAAGAATAAAAGAACCTTTCGTAATCAAAACATGTAGCTATAACCAAGCCAACTGTTATGGTTTGGTTATAAAAGCATACTTCGACAAATGAAGAAAGCAGTTGCGGCAAATTTTTCAATCAAAAGAAGTAGGTGCAGGGATCGCCTGGTTTTCTGTCATGACCCGAAATTCCAACCGCGGGGCCGTGATAGCGCCTAACACTGAATGTCAGGCAAGAAAACACAACAAAACATACAAGTAAGAAAAAATAGTAAATGATTGATACTGGTCAATAACATGACATAAACCACCCGAAGATATTGTGTCACAAGTACATGAGCATCTAGATCCAGCTAAATACAAGGTATCAAAAGAAATATAACATTGTCCGTAATAAGATAGAAACAATACAATAGAGATAGGAAAGTGACTTTAGGGTATGCGAACAGGGTGGAGCTCTACCTCGAATCACTGACTGGTATTTGCTAAGTGCCTCTCGGAACTCCGTTGGTGCCAACATCAAAATCTATACAAGAAGTGCATAAGTGTAGTATGAGTACAACCGACCAAATGTACTTAGTAATCGTCGAGCCTAAGCCCCCACAAGGCTAAGACAAGACACCTACTAAAACCTGTGCAGATCTATATATATAGAGAGTAACAGAAATAATAAGTAAGGCATTTAAAGGTAATAATGGGGTGGGGCATATAAAGAGGGAGCAACAATCAGAACAATAAGTACAGATCACCAAGCAAGTCTCCTTCCAAAATGAGCAACGAAGTAGCTTAGCTAAATTCACAATCCGAGAGTAAGTAAAATAATGAAATCATCAAATTGCACGGCATCACCCTTCGTGCTTTTACTTCATCTTCACCATATAATATAAAATATAATGGCACTACATCACCCTTTGTATTTGTACTCTCATCCTCACCATCTAATATAAATGCAATGGTACAACATCACACTTTGTGCTTTTACTCTCATCATCACGTGATAATGATAATAAAGTGATAGAATATAAGGGTCCACCAAACTCTATAGAGAACCAGGTTCTCTATCAGTTCTACTAGAACACACGCACACGACAGTAAGTAAATGACAAGAGAAATTTTACATGGAAAATTCCCAGCTCAATGGGATTAAAAATCACGACCTACCCTTGTAGGATTTCAACATCACTACTGAGCAACTTTTAGATTACAACATATGCAACCTAGGAATTAACCTCTTAATCCCTCACTAACTTGTAATACTCTATTACAAGCCACTTTGTAATAACTCTATTACAAAGATTTTACAACTTGACTAACTCTAGCCAAGACTCAAACACATGGGTTTAAGGTTTATAAAGGAGTTCCTACAGAATGCTTCTAAACAAGCTAAGTAGGAAATACAATTGAAGAACTATTACAAAGTTACAACTCAACTAAGGACATATAATGACTTGATGTGGGAACTGGTCCGTAGTTATTTTGTTCTTTGTTCGTGAAGCACTTGAAACTTTCTTGCTGGATAGTCACGTGAGTGAGCTTGAGTGAAATCTCTAAGTGTTCAAGTGAATGTGTTTTACCTCCATTGATGTTAATAATACATGTGTGACCTTACATACAATGATGTAAGCAAGGTAGGTAAAAAGCCTTCCACAGAAAGTTGATTGTTGCACTGTCGTACAGTCACCTCGGGAACTAGCAGGGACTAGTTCCCTCAGCTGTTCCTTCTACTCTGAAGAGTTGATCCATATCCCAAGATGGAACCTTGTGATCTTAAGGTCTTGTAAATGTGTAACAGAGTCCTTATCTGGTTCTGGATAGTAAGTTTGTTAGATCATCAAAACATGAAACAAAGTACTTATGACCAAGGTACTTGTAACATATCAATTTCTCCCTTTTTAATGATGACAAACTCATAATTGAAAATAGTTGAAAGAGCCATATAGAACCAAATTGCGAACCAAAAAGACCTTAAGTTTCCCCCCTGAATCTCTGCATTCCCCCTTAATCAGTGCAATTATTCTTCCTTTGGCATTATAAAAAGATCAGTAACATGCAATTAAGCAAGAAGTCTAGTTTTAAGTTAACTCATGCAACTTATGTGCACACAGTCATGATTAAAAACAGAGCATAAAAGCAAGGTATAAACAACAACAAGGGAAAAGCTTGCATTAACATAATTTTGGATTTTTCAGCAGGAGCAGAGCCAATGTTACTACCACATCCATAAATTAGAACAACCAACAAAAAATACCACAAGTTATCATCATAAGAACTGACACTGAGAGACTGAACCACAAACTAGATTATAGACTTGACACTGAGGGGATAATATTTAAGAAGCACTGGAAGGAGAAGGTTTGGAGGCAGAGGAAATTGTTTGGAGGACTAAATCCATTCGAGCATTTGCTGGTATTTGCTCATTGAGCAGTCTCTCTTTCAGGTCCTCCACTTGTTTCCTGAGCTCAGCGTTCTCCTTTGTCAAGCGAGCAACCTCTTCGTTTTGAGAGCGACTGGAACCAGGTGCCTCTTGCAGCTGACTTAACTGTGTCTCGAGGATAGCATTCCTTGCTTTCAATTGCCTTATCTCAGTAGTAGCACTATTTTGAGCATTTATTAACTGAGATATGATAGAAGTGCTTGCAACCCCTCCAAACTTCTCTATACACTCACATTCTTCAAGAGTGCCTTTTGAAAAGGTTTGCTTCTTGGAGCCCACTTTAACTGGTCCAATAGGAACATTGAAGTTCTCAAAGACCTGTCACGACCCAAACCGATGGGCCGCGACGGCACCTGATACCTTACTCAACCGAGTACCAACGTAACGTATTTTTCTTATTACATTATCATATACATGTGACATACGGGCCTAATAAGCCAACATGATTATTTATAAACTCAAAACATAGGCCGATAAGGCCGTACAATCTTTCACGTACACGACATATGTCTACAAGCCTCTAAGAGTACATAAACGTCATAAAGGTCGGGACAGAGCCCCGCCATACCAAACAATATACGTCTAAATCATACTAACCAAACAAGAAACTCCGAAGCAAATGGAGCGCATCAACATCTTCGCTGAGCTGATAGCCTACCTAGAGGGCTCTCGACCTGTCTATCGGGACCTGCGGGCATGAAACGCCGCGTCCCCAGGCAAAAGGGACGTCAGTACAAAAAATGTACCGAGTATGTAAGGCACATAAATAAGTACATAACAGACATGGAAAAATATAGAGTAATTGACTCAACCTGTAAGTCTGGATAACTCTGTAAATCATGAAATACTTTTAGCGTCATGCATATGCGTATGAATGTCATGTCGTGCATAGGTACATGTTTCATAACATCATCAGCCTCCGAGGGCATCCCATCATATCATATCGGCCACTGTGGGCAAAATCATCATAGTATACCAGCTGATCAGGTGGTGGTGCGTATATAATGCCATAACCTTTCCCATATCCCATATACATATATATACATACATATACGCGTATATAACGTCATCTGGTCACGGGTCAATGTGCATGAATGCAATTCATGAAAAGTATGTTAATAAAATCTTTCGAAATGTCATAAGACCATTTTGCCTCTGAGTAATATCATAAAGTAAACTCGTTTCAACTTTCGTATTTTTCTGAGATCCATGAACAGATGATAAAATATTATGACACATGAAAATTCAAGAACATAGATATCTCTAATACTTCTATGAATAGAGTCATTTATAGAATTTGTGCATTGCACGTTTTGTTCGTATCGTATGGATCATGCCAAAGAAAGAAGGGATAGCCTTAACATACCTGTTCCTGGAATTATTTGAACGAATCTGCTTCTGCGAAATATAGACAAAATTCGCACTTGGACGAACTTGAAATCTTGGACGAATTTATTCTGCTTCTAACGTTTTTGAATGGAATGTTGGCTAAGGAGTTGAATTGTTGAATGCTTGAAATTTTGAACGAAAATGATTCTGTTTCCTCAAGTTTTTGGTTTGGAAGGAATAAGGTTTCTGCTCCTAATGTCTTTGGTTTTAAACCAAAGACAGAATGTGAGTTCATTCTATTGAATTGTTTACTAAGTCTTATTTGCTAAGATAAGACTTAAATGTAAGTCATACCTTAGTCATCTTCATAATTAGCCATTTGGCAATAGTGATGACTTAGTCATTTCCAATATTGTGGCTTCTTGCCACGTGGGTGGGGGTGGGATATTAATTTTTTTATTCGCTTATTAGTTAACTGGATAATGTCCTGTTACCCGATAATTAATCAATTATCCGTATAATTTAAAAATTATCACAAAATACTTAAAATTTTATTTATTTTTAAAATACTTTATATATTATACTACCGTGGTCATATGGTACCTTGCATGGTACTAGTTCGTAATTATCGGGTATTATCGCTCGACCCGTATTTTATTCCAATATGCCAAACTTGGACAAAAATTCATTTTCTTTGACTTGCTCCCTCTTTCACCTTCATGAATCTACTAATCGCTTGTGAAATAGCATAATCCTTATAATCTCCAAATAATTTTTTACTTGGACTGATGTCAATTACCTTACGACAAATTTAACGTACAATACTTCAGGGTGCAACATCGCCGTAACTTATTGCTGCGAAACGTAACATCACCGTAATGTAATACTGTTGGGTGCAATACTGTCGTAATATATTACTGCAGAGCATAACATCGACGTAATACTGCGGGGCGTAACATTATTCCCCCCTTTGGAACATTCGTCCTCGAATGTTGACTGGTGTACTTATCGTTTTCGTAACTTATATCTTCCGAATACTTTAGAACTTCCCTTGCCATCTAGGCGACTATTCTGTGAATGAGTCCAAAGTCTAGGGCATTCCCCCCCTTAGGCCTCCTTCTTACACCACAACTTGTAGTCGGAATCCTTCCAATCTCGTAACTGTTGCTACCTTTCATCATGCAGCCTGTACAATTTTGACCTTTGTGCCCAATCTCTAGGCTTCATATGTAGAGCTTGATAAGATGTCCCTTTGGGCTTCTATGAGTATACTGAAGTTCTTCGCTCGGTACTTTGTTGAATCCACGAATATTTATCTCATCGCATAGGTCCGTTTAGCCATCCGTATGAGTTTACTGCCATAACTCTTACTTTAATTTATCGTTGTGGAGGTCTGCTACCAAATCTCAGCTTACTCTCGTTGCTTATTCCATATGTATAAATTTAAGTCGTTTAATGCTTCCTCATTACTGCTCATCTTTAGAATGACAGCCTAATCTCATCTCATACTTTGTGACTTTTGTCCATCCATTGTTGATTCACCTCAATATTGATCTACGATATACTACTGTTAGCTCGAAACTTCTTACGTAATACTTTTTCCCCTAGGGCTTACGTTACATCAAGGAATATTCGAAGTGATTCCCTTAATCGTATTTCATAGTGTCTCAATGTGATTCACCTTATGGGGTATCCTAATTTCGCTGCCAGCGAAATATTTTCTCCTTCTCTTCCCTTTTTTTTTCAAATCATTAGTCAAACGAAGGCCCAAACATCATCCTTTATCTGTCACAATTATACCCTCATTTTATTACCAGGTCAGTATTTCATTCCTTCTAAATGCTATTAATCTTAGACTCCTTTGATTTTATTCAGGCTATACTGAACTTTCAATAACTTAGAGAAACCATTATCTCTCTTGTTTCCATGTACTTAATCCCGAGGACTTATCCATTCTCGTCACCTTTTCACTTGCCTTTCCTCATCCTTACTCATGTTTCGTTAAAACTTTGTCGCTCTACCATACCTTAGCTTGCGGCCTATACATATCCATTTATACTACTCGCAACTTTCTTTTAACTTGCTTGCACCGTAGATTTCCTTATGTTATTCTGGAACGTCAAGCGAGACATCACATCGTCTCCAACTTTTCTCTACTCTCTTAACTAGATCTCTCAGTACTTAGAAACTATAGGCTGGAAGACATGCCGTCGGCGATGCCACTATCATTCCAGGTTATTGGATCCCCGTGCTTATAGCCTTCTATCCGGAGTATGGACTATTCACGATCTTCTGCCTTTGAGTATCTCGTACGTTGTTCACCTTTACCTTACTTACCTTAAAATCTCGCATCGTATCTTCTATCTCTTTCCTGACCTCCCTTCCACCTAGGTGTAATTCACGTCCATAACTTGAAGCTCTATTATAATACTCACACCTCTGATACATACACAATCCGGTGGGAGCTTCGTACTGACTTCTTATGAGGCCGGTACTTCTTCTAACTAGATTCCTTGTAGAGCCATTATAGATTATGGTTGTTATGTTATTTCTCTTGAACCTCAATATTAAGAGTGATTCTCTATGTTCTCAATCACTATGTCCATAATTTTATGGGTTCAATAATTAAACTCCTGATTTACCTAGTTGATGTAACTCTTTAGTTTCCTCTTCCTTCTGATCAGCCTTTATGTAGGCTTAAGCTATCTTCTGATCTGTGGCTCATGGTATCAGTTATTACCTTAGCCTTTCATGGGCGTTATGGAATATCCATTATACAATCTTCTAACAATTCAATCATTTGTCTATGCCATGGGCTCAATTCTTTTTTTTTTAAACTTATACAGGAGCCTTCTATGGCTGTATGATTGTCAACAAATATGCTGCCTGGATAATGCTCCAAAATCTTGAGTGTATCCATACGTACTAACTCTGGATCATTGATCGAATAATTCTTTTGTTCCACCTTAGCTTTCTTTCAACGTAAGCTATTACTTTTCCTGGTCTTTCTTCCCCCTTGTTACGTCCATACTTAGCTTATCTTAGTGCCCACACTTGCCAGAGTTTTTATACAACTCCTATGATCTCGAATATTACTTTTAATTTTTTACTTCGCATTCATTAGCCACGGTAGGTGCCACTTTCCTTTGGAATGCTTACAATGTTGTTGCGAGATTGTTATTACACGACCATCTCCTCTTTAGGTCGTTGTGCTTAGGTTGAAGCCTTCTTTCTTATCTCCTCAGCTAATCTTTCGTTATAGTACTTAGGGAGAACCCTTGACTCTTGTAAAGCTTTGAGCTTATTACGGACATTTTTAATGTCCTTACTTGCCTATAATCATTCGTAGTTGCTTACTTCCATGCCCTTTTGCTTGTATGGTTGCTTCTGAACTGATATTTTGACTGCCTTCCCAGTGGCACTTTCTTTTATCCCCGTAACACTCATTCGGTACCTTTAAGTACCCCAACTCTTGTTTGAATATATCTCAAGTATTATAATAATATTCTTCGAGGCTGAACTCTCCATGTTGGGCTCTACTATGTTTATCTTACACGATCTGATGACTCGTCTGTAACCTCTTGTTTAGCCACAACTGGGATCTTCCTGACCAATTACTAACTACTCGTTGGCCCATTCTCATATCAATATTCCTCGTAATCTTTCTTGGGTTATTTCCTTTGTCTTAACTTACGTCTCACACTGACTCCTTATTTATTAATAACAGCTCGGGCAGAAACCTTTACTTTCTCTCCTTGACGTCGTGCTTGCACAATATTCTTGAGTCGTAGCGTATCTGTAAGATTTGGATAAGTTCCATCTCATTCCTCTTTCATTTATCGCATTCTTCCTTTACCACTCCATAGTCACTAGAACCACTTAATTCTGACTTAATGTCACATCACTCCATATTCCCCTCTTTAGGGGTGTACTAAGAGTTGAAGCCACAAGGATCTACCTATAGATGTTTTACCTCTTCATCTTTGGCATCATTTTACAACATCAATGATCCTTACTCGCCTTTTGGCAATCTTATGTACCAAGGATGACAAATTCCCTTACTCGCGAGGGTGACACTTAATATAACTGGTACATACAGTCCCTTAAGCTTAACTTTGCTAACATTGCTTGCTTTAGGGAAGCGTCCTCTTGAATGACCATTCTCTGAATTTCTCATGAATCTCCTTCTGTTGTCCGTCCTATTATTGCCGGAACGCGCTCTGAAATTCTCATGATGCTGACTATTAACAAATCACTCAGTTCCTTATTCATGTTTAGTTTATCTTATCCACCAGTCCATACTGATTTCTATTACTCTAGGGTCTAACTTTTCCTTCTGTTAATCACGTTAGAGTCGCGAACTTATTTCTCGAAATGAGGATGTGACTGCATAGCCTATACTTTTTTGTTGTCCTAAGGTCTGTCACCTCTCGTCTCTTCCTTTACTTGACTATAGATTTTGTAACATTGTCATCTTTTAATCTTACCATTGTCATCCATGTACCACATCTTACTCATAATGCTTCATTACCTCTTTTCTTATTTCCCGCTAACATTTATGCCTATCATTTTATTCTGAAAACTTAAACAAGACATTATTTTGCTCTTAGCTTCCCTTTGCTCCATCCAATGGCTCTTCAAGTTGCTTAGCGTCCTCGCTTTACTAGGGACACGAGCCATACTAAGGTAATATTTATCCCTTCAAGGCTTATAGTGCATGTCTTTGTAGTACTCATATCTGGCTGCAATATTTCAGAGTGCACCATTTGGGTGTCTCATAAAGAGATCTATTAGCATATTTGCAATATCCTTCGGAAACGTCAACTGACGCAAATAATTCATCCATCATATCTTCTTATACTACTTCTGTTAACCCCCATAGGGCATATATGGAATGGGTGTGACCAATTGTATATACCTCTGTTACTATTGAATATAACTCAAAAAGCTTATGTTCCTCTGCCTCAATTATAAACGCTGTTAACCTTCATTAATTGGGCGCCTCGTACCCTTCTTCATGTTGCTTCTTTTGCTTGTTGAAACTTGTATTTATCTTCTTAATCTCTCATTGTCTTTCACCATAAAGGTGGATAGGCATTCTTGCCTTAAGGCTTCTTATCAGGAAGCTTACACCCTTCGGTACACCCATGATTTGCTAAAGACCTCACATTTACTTATCATAAGCAAGATGCAAAATCGAGTTCCTCTAAATCAACAATTCTACAGCTATATCTCTTATCAATTATCTTTCTGAATGTAGGCATCGTCTCATTACGAATAGAAGTTCGGGACTTGAATTCTTATAAGTGAGTTCTACCACACGATATAGAGTAAGAAGAAAAGGTGATAGTCCTAAATGCCCTGTAGCCTCCTGCTTATAAGTGTGGTGCACGACACACCCATAAATAAGACTCTACTAGACACGGCTTGTAGACTCCCTAGGACAGAACTGCTCTGATACCACTTTTGTCACGACCCAAACCGATGGGCCGCGACGGACACCCGATACCTTACTCAACCGAGTATCAACGTAACGTATTTTTCTTATTATATTATCATATACATATGACACACGCGCCTAATAGGCCAACATGATTATTTATTGTGATGACCCAAAAGGTCATCACTTGTTTTAAATTAAATTCTATGACTCCAAGGCCTTGAAAACCTCATTTAGAGTCACCTCGATTTGCGTGCCCAGTCCTTGCGCGTAGCCGGAAAGCTTAAATATGAAAATCTGTGAAAAATGATAAAAATTTGGTTATAAAATGAGTTATTTTGACTTCGGTCAACGTTATGGGTAAACGGACCCGAACCCGAACCCGTGATTTGACGGACCCGGAGGGTCCGTAGGAAAATATGGGACTTGGGCATATGCCCGGAATCGAATTCCGAGGTCCCAAGCCCGAGAAATAAATTTTTAAAGAAAATTGTTTTCTGAAATTGTTTAAAGGATTTTGAAATGAAATTCGATCAGAACATGTTGGTATCGGGCCTGTATTTTGGTTTCGGCGCCCGGTACAAGTCTTATATATGATTTAAGATGATTCTATGAAATTTGGTGAAAAACGGATGTCATTTGACGTGATTCGGACTTAAAATGGAAAATTTGATGCTTTATGAAGTTTAAGGAAAATTCTTTGATTTTGAGGTTTAATTCGTTGTTTGAGAGGTTATTTTGGCGATTTGATCGCACGGATAAGTTCGTATGATGTTATTGAGTTAGTACGTGTGTTTGGTTTTGAGCCCCGAGGGCTCGGGTGAGTTTCGGGTAGGTTCCGGGGTGTTTAGACTTAGGAAAAACACTGCTGTTGTACCAATTCTGGTGTAACCGCACCTGCGGTCCTTTAGCCACAGATGCGGACACACAGGTGGGCACAGTTGGTAGCAGATGCGGTCTAGCTTCGCAGATGCAGACATTTTTCCGCAAATGCGGTTCCGAGGGAGCGGGCCTTTTCTCGCAGGTGCGGCCCAGCGGGGCCTAACCATTTTCGCAGAAGCGGTAATTTTTCCGCACATGCGGTAGCGCAGATGCGACCCCTGAGCCGCAGATTTGGAAGTCGGGCAGTGAGTCTTTTTAAAAACATAACTTCAGCGATTTTCTTTCAAACTTTTCTAAAAAATTAGAAGAACTAGGGCGATTTCCTCAAGAGATTTTCTTCTCAAATCACAAGTAAGCACTCACTAACTGATTTCTTTCAATTATCTAATGCATTTTATCAACTTTTATCAATAATCTTAGGGTTTTAATGGTAGAAAATTGGGGAATTGGGCAGAGTTAGGGCTTTTTGATTATTTATGATTTAGACCTCATTTTGGGGTCGGATTTGAAAATAAATTATATATTCGGGCTCGTGGGTGAATGGGTGATCGGGTTTTGGTCCGAACCTCGTGTTTTGACCAAGCGGGACCGGGGTTAATTTTTGGGTTTTTGGAAAGAATGATTAAAAAGCTATAATTAAGCATTGGAATTGAATTGTTTAGCATTTATTGATGTTATTAAGTCGATTATATATAGATACGGTTGTGTTGGAGCCAAATTCGAAAGGAAAGGCGGTGTTTGAGGATTGAGTTGGCCGTGGAAGTTCAAGGTAAGTGTCCGGTCTAACTTTAGCTTGAGGGATTAGGGGTTGTGTCCTATTTGCAAATTGCTTCTTGTTGAGTACGGCGTATAGGCATGGTGACGAGTATCTATACGTTGGTGTCAAGCATGACCGTGAGTCTTGAATTGATAGATATTGTGTTCTTAAATGTTACTACAGACGTTATAATTGATGATTCTCGATATTGAGCAAAGATTTAGTTTATCTTCGTGGATTTTATTTATGATTGAGTGTTGGTACTAATTGAGCTGAGTAGGAGTTGAGTTAGGATTGGTTATAGCTGATTCTCCTTTGCCGGGATGTTTGTCTTGATATTGTTGTTCCCTTGCCGGGAAGTTATTATATTGCTTTGTTCCCTTGCCGGGAGTTATTATCTTGCTTTGTTCCCTTGCCGGGATTCCTTGTGATTTTGTGTTGGCTTGTAAATGGGATCGGTGGTACGCCTACCACGAGATATGATGAAATGGGATCGGGTGGTACGCCTACCACGAGATATGATGAAATGAGATCGAGTGGTACGCCTACCACGAGATATGATGAAATGGGATCGGGTGGTACGCCTACCACAAGATATGAGAAATGGGATCGGGTTGCACGCCTGCAACGAGATGTGGACCGAGAGTGAAATCTGCCTTTGTTTTTCATTATCCTTGTTAGCAGTTAAATTTTGATTTCTTGATAATTCTCTTGAGATTTTGTTTTATCTGTTATTCCTCCGAAGCGTGTGTCCCCTTTCCAGCTTTAATTGTTTGTTCTAGTTTATTTTTCCACTGTATATATATATATATAAAACTGCATAGGTTTATCTAGAGTCTGGTCCTAGCCTCGTCACTACCTCGCCGGGGTTAGGCCAGGCACTTACTAGCACATGGGGTCGGTTGTGCTGATACTACACTCTGCACTCCGTGCAGATACCGAGGCAGCACTGGGACAACAGCAGTAGTTCGAGAGCCAGCCTTCAGTCCACCGAGACACCGAGGTAGCCCTGCAGGTGTCCGCAGGCCCGACGTCTCCTCTATCTTTTACTATATTCTGTTATCTCTTGTATTCGAGAGAGACAATGTTACTTTCTTTCAAACCGTTGTATGTAGTAATCTTAGTAGTCCGTGAATGATGTGACACCAGTTTCTGGGTAGAGGCATATGTGGATTTTCTTATCATTTTGGTTCATTTTGTCTAAGTCTTCCGCTTAAATCTCATATTCCGCTGTTATTTAAATGTTTATCACTTGTTAATGTATGTTGCGAAAAGAAATAAAACAAAAGAGTTAAGAATTTATAATTTCGTGGCTTGCCTAGCTTCTACGAGTAGGCACCATCACGACTCCCGAGGGTGGAAAATGCGGGTCGTGACATTTATAAACTCAAAACATAGGCCGACAAGGCCTTACAATCTTTCACGTACACGATATATGTCTACAAGCCTCTAAGAGTGCATAAACTTCATAAAGGTCGGGACAGAGTCCCGCCATACCAAACAATACACGTCTAAATTATACTAACCAAACAAGCAACTCCGAAGCAAATGGAGCGCATCAACATCTTCCGCTGAGCTGATAGCCTACTTGGAGGGCTCTCGACCTGTCTATCGGGACCTGCGGGCATGAAATGCAGCGTCCCAGGCAAACGGGACATCAGTACGAAAAATGTACCGAGTATGTAAGGCACATAAATAAGTGCATAACAGACATGGAAGAAATACAGAGTAATTGACTCAACCTGTAAGTCTGGATAACTCTATAAATCATGAAATACTTTTAGCGTCATGCATATGCGTATGAATGTCATATCGTGCGTAGGTACATGTTTCATAACATCATCAGCCTCTGAGGGCATCCCATCATATCATATCGGCCAGTGTGGGCAAAATCATCATAGTATACCAGCTGATCAGGTGGTGGTGCGTATATAACGGCATAACCTTTCCCATATCCCATATACATATATATACATACATATATACGCGTATATAATGCCATCTGGTCACGGGTCAATGTACATGAATGCAATGCATGAAAAGTATGTTAATAAAATCTTTCGAAATGTCATAAGACCATTTTGCCTCTGAGTAATATCATAAAGTAAACTCGTTTCAACTTTCGTATTTTTTTTAGACCCATGAACAGATGATAAAATATTATGACGCATGGAATTCAACAACATAGATATCTCTAATACTTCTATGAATAGAGTCATTTATGGAATTTGTGCATTTGCATGTTTTGTTCGTATCGTATGGATCATGCCAAAAGAAAGAAGGGATAGCCTTAACATACCTGTTTCTGGAATTATTTGAACGAATCTGCTTCTGCGAAATATAGACGAAATTCACACTTGGACGAACTTGAAATCTTGGACGAATTTATTCTGCTTCTAACGTTTTTGAATGGAATGTTGGCTAAGGAGTTGAATTGTTGAATGCTTGAAATTTTGAACGAAAATGATTCTGTTTTCTCACGTTTTTGGTTTGGAAGGAATAAGGTTTGTGCTCCTAATGTCTTTGGTTTTAAACCAAAGACAGAATGTGAGTTCATTCTATTGAATTGTTTACTAAATCTTATTTGCTAAGATAAGACTTAAATGTAAGTCATACCTTAGTCATCTTCATAATTAGCCATTTGGCAACAGTGATGACTTAGTCATTTCCAATATTGTGGCTTCTTGCCACGTGGGGTGGGGTGGGATATTAATTTTTTTATCCGCTTATTAGTTAACTGGGTAATGTCCTGTTAACCGATAATTAATCAATTATCCGCATAATTTAAAAATTACCACAAATTACTTAAAATTCTATTTATTTTTAAAATACTTCATATATACTTTATATATTATACTACCGTGGTCATATGGTACCTTGCATGGTACTAGTTCGTAATTATCGGGCATTATCGCTCGATCCGTATTTTATTCCAATATGCCAAACTTGGACAAAAATTTATTTTCTTTGACTTGCTCCCCCTTTCACCTTCATGAATCTACTAATCGCTTGTGAAATAGCATAATCCTTATAATCTTCAAATAATCTTTTACTTGGACTGATGTCAATTACCTTGCGACAAGTTTAACGTACAATACTTCAGGGTGCAACATCGTCATAACTTAGTACTGCGAAACGTAACATCTCCGTAATGTAATACTGTTTGGTGCAATACTGTCGTAATATATTACTGCAGAGCATAACATCGATATAATATTGCGGGGCGTAACATACCATGGTAAGAAAGAACCCATACCATCTTTAAAGTCTGCCACTTTATTCATGTGCTCTATCATGATCCCAGACAGATTGATGGTAGTGAAGTTGTCCAGTGCTGCCATGAGGAACAGGTCTGCACGAGAGGTGATGGATCTTCTCTCAACTCGAGGCAGCAAGACTTTGTTTACCATCTCAAATAGCAGTTGGTAAACAGGGAGGAGGGCCTTCTTCTTAACCTGTTCCCCCTGCTGAACTACTATGTCCTTCAAGATTGCGTTTCTGAAGTTTTGAGTACAAGCTCCCTAAACACTAGACAACCCTTCAGCAGGCACACCAAGAATAGATCCCAACAAGGCAGAGTCCATTACCATATCAATTCCATTTACCAAGGCACAAATGTGACCATCCTCAACCTTGAACAATTCGGCATAAAAACTTTGAACTTCCTCCTCATATACCCTAGCAGCATCACTTCTGAACAAGTGTGTCAATTGTTGGAAATCACAAATCTCAACCAACTATCTCATACCAGCCTCCTCCAAGACATCACACGCAAATGTTCATCCCGACAGCACCTTTTGACTTCTCGATGTTTCTTTCCCAGCACTCCCCAGATCACCAACTCTAGCCTTCTTTGAGGAACCACGTTCCTCATCAGTATCAGCCTTTCTCTTAGCAGTCTTGCGAACAGTCTTCTCCTTCTTATCTGACTTTACAGATTTTTCACCTAATTCTTTCAGCACATTCTTAGTAGCAACAACATCATGAGACTTAGTCAGAATCTTAGCAGACACAAAATATCCCCCCTTTTGGCTTGAGAAGACCATGCTTTTGTGATAACTTCCTAGTCAACGTTCCAGGTTCCTCCGCTTCTTCTTCATCCACATTCACAACAAGCACTATCTTCTCATTTACAACTTCGCCATCTTTCATTAATTTTCTTCTCCTTGACTTAGTTTGACTGTTCTTAAGCGCAAACTCAAGAGCCTCCTTCTTTTGCAACCTTGTTGTGGGTCGCTTAGGATTTGGCTCTTTACCAACAGCTACTCTACGCTTAGGCAAACTGGCAATTGGTAAATCATTAGAATCTTCTTCACTATCGTCCTTTTGTTCTTCAGACACAGGTCTTGTCTCAAGCATAATCACACTTAGAGGCTCAACATCTAAATGAGGAGAGGGAGCAGGGTCAGCACTGACCTGGGGTTCCTGAGAGAGACCCGGGGTTGGATTCTCCGAAGGAGGAGCAGGTCCTCCAGCAGGTTTCCCAGTAGCACCTTCCTGCGCTGAAGGTTCAACAGGCACAAGCTCATTAACCTCTCCAACAGGCTCAGATTCTTCCCCCTGAGACTTAAGACCATCCTCACTTCCTTTGACAAAAACTCCTTCATTGGCGATGGACAACATATTTTCTATGGCTTCCTTTTCTTGTAGATCCATGGGAAACTCAGGAAAAGTAGGAGCAGTACATGTGGACAAGGGATTAGGAGCAGTCTTTGTTGAGTCAACGATTTCATTTCCCTCAGGCTGGTCTACCTTTGACTCTTCTTCTATAGGAGAACTTGAGATTTCCCGATTTTCGTCATTTTCAGCAATACTCGTTTCATCTCTCTTTTCTGGCTAGGTAAGAGAAGAGCTCTGGGCAATACCTCTTTTGGGAGTTGATGCTTTGTGGCTCTTTGATAACTGGAACTCGAATGAGTAGGGGAGGAGACAGTATGTGGGGGTGACTCTATTCTAGGGTTTTGGTTATCAGTAGTGTGAGTAGGGGAGTATGGCATTGGTGTTTCAACTGGTGAGGACTCAGTGATACTAGAAATTATTTGATTTTTTGCCATGGTGAGAAGAAGCGAGAAGATTCGGTGAACTGAAGAGAAAAAGAATAGAAAACATGTTTTGGAAGTGTTGATGTGTGGAGTGTGATGATAGTGATAGATATATTTATGATGAAAGAGGGATTGGTTAGAAAGGGCGGCAGGTTTTAGGGAGTTGGGTCGATTAATAACGGTAAAGACACAAAACTAACAACTAATATGTTGATGATGTGGCACTTGTTTTAATCGTTCAGAATTGTGCATGAGAGAACAAAGAAACTACTAACCTGTGTTAGGAGAACAGGTTCCCCAACTGATCTCTTATCTGTAAGCTTTGCCCTTTTTACCAGTGTATACAGCCTCAACTACTTATTTGCTCTGTAATCATCAACCGTGTCTACCTGTAACGGTATAGAGATGAGTTAGACTTTGCTAGAAAACACCTTTTAGCTAAGTTTACCTGAACATTTCTTTCATAGCCAATCATTGAGGGACCGGCTTCTCACTTGGGTTTTATCAACCCCAATGCCAGACAATTTTGCTCGAAGTGTTCTCTGCGTAGGGCTTTGGTAAATATATCTGCAATTTGATTTTCAGTGCTGCAAAATTTCAGGCATATAATTCCTTTTTCAACATTGTCCCTGAGGAAGTGATGACGTACATCAATGTGTTTGGTCCTCTTATGTTGAACTAGATTTTTTGCCTTATTGAGTGCACTAGTATTATCACATAAGAGAGGCACACAGTCTAAGAATACTCCAAAGTCTTCCAACTGTTGCTTGATCCACAGAAGTTGAGCACAGCAAGAGGCAACTGCTACATATTCATCTTCTGCAGTTGAAAGTGCCATAGAGTTCTGCTTCCTTGTACCCCACGAGATTAAGCAAGATCCCAGGAAATGTGCCATTCCAGACGTGCTTTTCCTATCCACCAGATATCCTGCATAATCAGCGTCATCACACCCAATAAGATCAAAGCTATCACCTGAGGGATAATAGAGGACCAGGTCCTGCGTTCCTTTGAGATATCTCAGTATTCTCTTGGCAGCGTTCAGATGAGATTCTTTTGGATTGGATTGAAACCTTGCACAGAGACCCTTGCTAAAAGCAATGTCAGGTCTACTTGCAGTGAGATACAAGAGTGACCCTATGATTCCTCTATACATGGTTTGATTTATAGGGGAACCAGGTTCATCCATGTCTAAAGACTCTAGACGGGTGGCTGTGGCAATGTGTGTGTCGATGACTTTTGATGCTTCTATATCAAACCTTTTCAGCAGCTCCTTGATGTACTTCTACTGACTTATCAATGTTCTTTTCTTAGATTGCTTCACTTGAAGTCCTAGGAAGAAATTCAGTTCTCCCATCATACTCATCTCGAATTCACTCCTCATGAGTTTTGCAAATTCTTCGCAGAGAGAGTCAGTTGTGGCTCCAAAGATGATATCATCAACATAAACCTGAACAATGAGCAGGTTCCTTCCTCGTTTCTTCAGAAAAAGAGTGTTGTCAATTTTCCCTCTTGTAAAGCCATTTTCTAGAAGGAATTTTGACAATCTTTCATACCAAGCCCTGGGAGCCTATTTTAACCCGTACAATGCCTTATCTAGTTTAAACACATGCTTAGGGTGCTCGTGACACTCAAAACCAGGAGGCTGCTTGACATAGAATTCTTCTTTCAGATAGCCATTTAGAAATACACTTTTGACATCCATTTGGAATAGTGTGAACTCCATATGAGATGCAAAGGCGATCAGAACTCTAATGGTTTCCATTCGAGCTACTGGAGCAAATGTTTCATCATAATCAATCCCTTCTTCCTGATTGTAGCCTTTGAGCTGCAAGCCTTGCCTTGTTTCTTGTTGTATTTCCAAACTCATCAAGTTTGTTCCTGAATACCCACCTGGTTCCTATGATGGTTCGATCTGCAGGTCGAGGAACCAAGTGTTATACCTTGTTCCTTTCAAATTGATGCAGCTGCTCTTGCATGGCTATGATCCAGTCTACATCTTTTAACGCTTCTTTTATATTTTTGGGCTCTATTTGGGAAAGAAAGGCTGAGAAGGCAAGGAGTTTCTTGCTTTTGATCTGGTTTGAACTCCTGAGTCAAGAGGAGTGATTATGTTGTCAAGAGGATGTGAGCTTTTGAACCTCCAATTTGGTGCCTGAATCTCATTGGTAGAGGAACCAGGTATGTTTGACTGGGGTTCTTTGGCGCTTCTTACTTCACAAAGTGGAGTTCCTTGGACTATCAACAACTCTATTTTCAACTTCAGTTGTTATAGTCGGGGGACCAGGTTCCTCTCCAATGGATGGAGATGTATTTGCATCATCTTCACTGGATTCCTTGACATGACTCACCATATATGCCTTTCCATTTGCAATGTCAATTACTTCGCCTAGAACAGATAAGGGCTCTCCATCTTGATCAATATATCTGTCCTTCTCACATTGGAGATGAGCTTCATTAAAGATCACATGTATGCTTTCTTCGACACATCGAGTCCTTTTGTTGTATACTTTGCTTTGAGATGAGTATCCCAGAAAAATTCCTTCATCACTTTTGGCATCGAACTTTCCAAGAGCTTCCTTTCCATTGTTGTGAACAAAGCATTTACACCTAAGAGTTGTTAGATGTGTCAGCTTGGGCTTCCTCCCATTCAGCAGTTCATATGGAGTTTTGATCAGAAGGGACCTGATCATGCACCTGTTCACCAAGTAGCACGCAATATTGACATCTTCTTCCCATAAATACTTTGCGATCCCACTGCCCAATTAACATTGTTCTTGCCATGTCTTCAAGAGTTCTATTCTTACTCTCCACAACATCATTTTGTTGAGGTGTTCTTGGAGCTAAAAAATTGTGAGTGATACCATTTTCAGTGCAGAACTCATCGAATTTGACATTGTCAAACTCCGTCCCATGATCGGACCTAATACAAGCTACTTTATTACCCATCTTCATTTGGATCTTCTTGACAAAAGCAACAAACACTTCAAAGGTTTCATCCTTTGTCCTGAAGAACAAAGTCCAGGTGAATCTGGAATAGTCATCAACTATCACAAAGATGTACTTCTTTCCTCCTTTGCTTGGCACCCTCATAGGTCCACATAGATCCATGTGAAGGAGATCAAGTGGCCTTGAGGTGCTGACTTCCTTTTTGAGCTTGAATAAGGATCTGACTTACTTCCCTTTTACACATGCATCACATACTTTGTGATCCTTGAAGCTTGACTTGGGCAGACCACGAACCAGGTCCTTCCCGACTAATTTGTTCAACAACGTGAAACTTGCATGACCTAGCCTCCTGTGCCTTAATTCAGCATCATCATCAACAACACTTAGAAAACTTAGATCACCGTTCTTCAAAGACCCAAAATCGGCTACGTAAATATTCTTGTATCGTTTTGCTTATGGGTGTTAATCGGGCCGGGCTAACCCGTTTTCAACCCGCTTCAACCCGGGTCAGCCCGGGTTAGCCCGATACTATTCCTTATTGTGCGGGCTGTGACGGTTGGTTGGGGGGCGGGTTTTGGACGAACATGTTCTGGTTAACGGTGCACCGAACCCGCTAAGCCCGTGACCCGTTAACGGGTTGTTAACGGGCTGCAGCCCGTTATGAGCCCGGTTACCGGTGCTGATTTTCTTTTAATTAATTGGACCGTTGCCAACGGTCAAATTGAGAAATGACCGTTCGGGAACGGCCAAATTTTGCAGAAATGGCCATTTCGGCCTCCCCCATTAAAAATATAGCCCTCCCACCCCCTAATAATTAAAAAATTACATTTTTAACCTTTTAAAACCTATAAATAGCCCCCCCCCCCTCTTCTTTATTTTTTCTCACAATTCACTCTCTTACTACACTAATTCTCTCTCAAGTCTCAATTCTCTCTTGATATTATAGTTCTTAAATTCTCAAATCTCAAATTCTCAATTATTTATTATTTCAAGTTTCATCAATTATTAGCTTAGCCATTACAAAATTATTATTATCAAATATCAAATATCAAGTATTCAAGTGAAGTGTGGTATCAAATACTATCAAGTATCAAGTATCAACTATCAAGTTTCGGTCTATCAATTGAAGTTTGATTTTTGATATCAAAATTAGTGCGGCATCCGGAATTCCGGTACACTCGTTCCATCTCTTTCTCTTATTTGGTGTACACTTATTTTATTATTTAGAATTATTAATTTAATTTCTTAATTTAATTTACATAATGGATTTACTTAGAGCGGCCAAAAAAGCATGCACTAGTAGAGGTGGTAGTAAGAAAACTTCCAAAAGATTAAGAGGTGGTGCTGGTTCTTCAAGTAGCTTTACACATATTTCTAAAAGTTCACCTGAAAATTTAAATGTAGATTATGAGCGAATGCAAGAAAATTTTGGTATAGATGATGATTTAGATGATATTCAATCACCCGATAATCTTGAAACACCACCACCTACACCTGGTAATGCTAGTCAAACTCAAAATGTTAGGGGTGGAACAAGTAGTCCTCCTTTCCCTATTAAGAAGAATCAACGGTTAAGAAGTAAGTGTTGGATGTTTTTTGAAAGACTAGAAGATCAAAAAATTATGTAAAATGTAAAATTTGTAATGAACATTATAAACATGAGCCCGGTAAGGGAGGGGGAACGGGTCAACTTCGTAGGCATATGGAAGAGAAACACCCTCTTGATTGGGGAGTAGATGAGGAATCTGGGCAACAAAAACTTAACCTGAGTATTGGGGGGTTATTTGGTAAATATGATATTAAGAAAGATCGGGAAGAATTAGCTAAAATGATTGTTTTAGGTTGTTTACCTTTTAGTTTTGCTTCTTCACCGTATCTTGTTACTTATATTCAAAGAATTTATAACCCTATGTTGAAAGGTATTCCTAGAAGTACTTGTAGAGTTGATATCTTTAGGCTTTTTGGACAATATCAGACATATATACGTTATTTGTTCGCAAGTCTTCCTTGTAGAGTTTCTCATACTTCTCATATTGGTCGTGCTGTAAATGAAAATGATTATTTGACTGTTACATTCCATTGGATAGATGATAATTTTTTGTATGCAAAAACGTATTATTGCTTTTAAATATGATGAAGATCAAAGTCATACTGGTGCATTTCTAAGTAATACTATCCATGAAGTTGCTATATTTTATAATCTTGCAGAAAAAGTTTTGTGTATGTCATTTGATAATGCGTCTAACAACAATGCTGCTATTACAATATTAAAAGTGCATCTACACCCACCACTTCCTGAAATATTTCATGTTAGATGTGCATGTCATATTTATAACTTGATTGCGAAGAGTGGCCTTGAATTATTTAGAGATGAAATTACTTTAGTGCTAGATTAAATGTATTCAAGGAAAAATGTGTACACTATGGACTAAAAGCAAGACTCATGCCTGAAGAAATAGTTACTAGGTGGAATTATACTTATTTATTCTTAAGATGTTGTTATAAATATAGAATGCCTATAACTGAAGTTACTAATTCTCATTGTACCGATCCTGGCCGTTTGTTAACATCTAGAACTTGGGATTTCATTCATGATGTTATATAATTTTTACAAAATTTTTATGTGGCTACACTTGAGCTTTCTGGAGCTTATTATCCTGCTATTGCAAATGGTTTAGTTCATATTGCTGAAATTTCTCTTTTACTACATAATTTGAAGAAGAAAGAAGGATATGGTACTGTTGTTGAATCTATGCTAGATAAGTTTAAAAAATATTTTTACCCAATTCCCCAGATTTACCTGATTGGTGCTATTTTAAATCCTACTGTCAAAATGATAAAGTGTCGCAATTAATTAGAGCTTTATATACTTATATGGATATTTGACCAACTGAAACTTCTGATATTGACACTTGTATTTCTGAGCTACACACACATTTACAAACTTTATATAATTATTATGCTAACATTGTTGATGCTTCTTCGGTTGTAGATGCAAATATTCCTTCAACTAATCCTTCAACATCTGGAACAACTATGGATGATGATGATTGTGTTCAAGATTATCTGATTTGGTCTACACTAGGAGAGCATCAACAAACCGGTAGCAGGAATATTGATAAACTACAATTCTACTTGCAAAAGTCACCAGAGCCCCTCAAAAAGGATTTTCTACCGCTGGGTTGGTGGAAGAGCAACTCAAATCAATTTCCTGTTCTTTCGGCCATGGCTCGAGACGTGCTAAATGTGCCGATTTCAACAGTCGCATCAGAGAGCGCATTTAGCCAAGTAAGGTAGCAGCTAGGAGATACCCGTCATTCATTGGGCAACAACGCTTTGGAAATTCTAGTGTGCTTCAGAGATTGGAAAAGATCAGAACATCGAAATCAAGGGCGTGCCGAGGTCGACGAAGAAGAGGACCAAGAAATTGGAGATATAATGATTTATGGTTCCGATTCAACCAATGCCGGAAACCTAGAAACTCATGTTGACATGGAAGAACTTACAAAAATTATTAAATAATTTTTTGTAGCCACTTACTTTCTAATTTTAATTTTATAATTTTAAAATACAAATTTTAAATTTAAAACTTTAAACTTTAAACTTTAAACTTCAAAGTTTAATTCTAAGCCTTAAAAGTTTGCAAATACTTAAGTATCAATAACATTGAATAAGAAAAATAAAATTTAATTTTTTTAAAAAAAAATATTAGCCTGGCCCGCCCGAACCCGCTTAGCCCGGACCCGAACGGGCCCTAAGAAACCCGAAATTTCCCAACCCGCCCCCAGCCCGTTATCCCAGCCCGCCCGATAACCGAACGGGCTGGTGTTTTTCCCGTTCAGCCCGTATCAGCCCGCCTGATAAACAGGTATAGAATTAACCATGGATTCAAGCCTAAGAACTCTAAAAACTTCCGAATTCCGCTTTTGATCAAAAAGTCTATCAAACCTTGCCCGATTCACCTGAAATTTTGCACACACGTCCTAAATGACACAACGGACTTATTCCAACTTCCGAAATTCCATTCTGACCCCGATATCAAAATCTCACTATCGAACCGGAAACTACAAAAATTCAACTTTCGGCATTTCAAGCCTAATTAAGCTACGGAC
Source organism: Nicotiana attenuata (assembly GCF_001879085.1). Classification (NCBI taxonomy): domain Eukaryota; kingdom Viridiplantae; phylum Streptophyta; class Magnoliopsida; order Solanales; family Solanaceae; genus Nicotiana; species Nicotiana attenuata. Next base: position 359,911 of record NW_017670639.1, read on the forward strand.
CCCCAAAACACAATCCGAATACGCTCCTAAACCCGAAATCACCCAACGGAGCTAACGGAACCGACGAAATTCCATTCCGAGGCCGTCTTCACACTGCTCTGACTACGGTCAAAATTCTAAAGCTTAAACTCTCATTTAGGGACTAAGTGTCCCAACACTCTCCGGAACTCCAAATAAATCCTCCTGGAAACTCACAATAGCAGAAACAAACACAGGGAAAGCAGTTAATAGGTGATCGGGGCGTAAGTTCTTAAAACGACCGGCCAGGTCGTTACATCCTCCCACGCTTAAACATTCGTTCGTCCTCGAACGAGCATAGAGACATACCTAAAGTAGTGAAAAGATGAGGGTAACGGCTGCGCATATCCTGCTCGGTCTCCCAGGTCGCCTCCTAGACCGGCTGACCCCGCCACTGAACCTTCACTGATGCAATGTTCTTTGACCTCAGCTTTCGAACCTGCCTGTCCAATATCGCCACTGGCTCCTCAACATAAGATAGATCCTTGTCCAACTGGACTGAACTGAAATCCAACACGTACGTCAGATCACCGTGATACCTCCGGAGCATCGAAACATGAAATACCGGATGAACTCCTGCCAAGCTGGGAGGTAAGGCAAGCTCATAAGCAATCTCCCCAACACGCCGCAGTATCTCAAAAAGGCCAATGAACCTCGGACTCAATTTCCCTTTCTTCCCAAATCTCATAACGCCCTTCATAGGCGAAACCCGTAGCAAAACCCGCTCTCCAACCATATAGGAAACATCACGAACCTTCCGGTCCGCATAACTCTTCTGTCTGGACTGGGTTGTACGGAGTCTATCCTTAATTACCTTGACTTTCTCCAAATCATCCTGTACCAAGTCTGTGCCCAATAATCTAGCCTAGCCCGGCTCGAACCAACCCACCGGGGATCTACACCGCCTACCATACAAGGCCTCATACCGTGCCATCTGAATGCTGGACTGATAGTTGTTGTTGTAAGCAAACTCCGCCAGTGGCAACTGATCCCAAGAACCTCCAAACTCCATCACACATGCACGGAGCATATCCTCAAGGATCTGAATAGTGCGCTCGGACTGTCCGTCCGTCTGGGGGTGAAATGTTGTGCTCAACTCCACCCAAGTGCCCAACTCATGTTGTACGGCACTCCAGAACCGTGATGTGAACTGAGTACCTCTATCTGAAATAATAGAAACTGGAATACCATGCAGGCAGACGGACGACCTCCCGGATATAAATCTCCGCCAACCGCTCTGAAGAATAGGTGGTACACACAGGAACGAAGTGCGCGGACTTGGTCAGCCGATCCACAATCACCCAAATGGCATCGAACTTCCTCGAAGTCCGTGGGAGCCCAACTACGGAACCCATGGTGATCTGCTCCCACTTCCCCTCTGGAATCTCTATCTGCTGAAGCAATCCACCCGGTCTCTGGTGCTCATATTTTACCTACTGACAATTCTACAAACCCAACTATATCCTTCTTCATCCGCCTCCACCAATAGTGCTGCCTCAAATCTTGATACATCTTCGTGACACCCGGATGGATGGAGTATCGCGAACTATGGGCCTCCTCTAGAATCAAGTCTCGAAGCCCATCAACATTGGGTACACAAACCCGACCCTACATCCTCAATACCCCGTCATCACCAGTGGTCACATCTCTGGCATCGCGCTGCAAAACCCGATCCCTGAGGGCACACAAATGAAGGTCATCAAACTGCGACTCTCGGATACGATCGAGCAAGGAAGACCGAGAAACCACACAAGCGAGGACCCGACTAGGCTCCGAAAGATCCAATCTCACAAACTGACTGGCTAAGGCCTGAACATCCATCGCCATGGGCCTCTCTGCTGCTGGTAAGTAAGCCAAACTCCCCAAACTCTCCGCCCGGCGACTCAAAGCATCGGCCACCACATTGGCCTTGCCGGGTGATACAAAATAGTGATATCATAGTCCTTCAGCACCTCTAACCACCTCCTCTGACGCAAACTAAGGTCCTTTTACTTGAACAGATGCTGCAAACTCCGGTGATCAGTATAAATCTCACAAGACACACCGTACAGATAATGACGCCAGATCTTCAAGGCGTGAACAATAGCAGCTAACTCGAGATCATGGACAGGATAATTCTTCTCATGTACCTTCAACTATCTGGATGTGTAGGCAATCACCCTACCATTCTGCATGAATACCGCTTCGAGGCCAACCCTCGAGGCATCACAATAGACAGTATAAGACCCCGAACCGGTAGGCAATATCAAAACTAGGGCTGTAGTCAAAGCTGTCTTGAGCTTCTGAAAGCTCTCCTCACACTCTTCCATCCACTGGAACGGAGCACCCTTCTGGGTTAGCCTGGTCATAGGTGCTGCAATAGATGAAAATCCCTGAACAAATCGACGGTAATAACCCGCCAAGCCAAGAAAACTACGGATCTGTGTAGCTGAGGATGGTCTGGGCAAACTCTACACTGCTTCCACTTTCTTCGGATCCACCTTTATCCCCTCACTAGATACCATATGACCTAAGAATGCCACGAAATCCAACCAGAACTCACATTTCGAGAACTTAGCATATAACTTCTTCTCTCTCAACGTCTGAAGCACTGTCCTCAGGTGATGCTCATGATCTTCCCGACTCCGGGAATATACCAGGATGTCATCAATAAAGAGAATGACGAATAAGTTAAATATGGCCGGAATACACTGTGCATCAAGTGCATGAAGGCTGCTAGGGCATTGGTCAGCCCAAATGACATAACAAGGAACTCCTAATGACCATACCGAGTCTTGAAGGCAGTCTTCGGGATGTCTGGCTCCTGAATCTTCAACTGATGATAGCCTGAATGCAAGTCAATCTTAGAAAACACACGAGCACCCTATAACTGATCAAACAGGTCACCAATACGAGGCAAAGGATAACGGTTCTTCACAGTAACCTTGTTCAACTGGCGATAATCAATACACATATGCATAGAACCATCCTTCTTCTTCACAAATAAGACAGGAGCACCCCATGAAACCCTTATCAAGCAATTCCTGTAGCTGCTCCTTCAACTCCTTCAACTTAGTAGGAGCCATACGGTACGGAGAAATAGAAATGGGCTGAGTGATCGGCAACAGATCAATGCCAAAATCAATATCTCTATCGGGTGGCATGCCCGGAAGATCAGCTGGAAACACATCAGAAAAATCCCGTACTATTGGGACTGAATCAACTGTAGGGGTATCAATATTGACATCTCTCACATAAGCTAGATACGCGCCACACCCCTTCTCAATCGTACGTTGAGCCTTAAGGAACGAAATATCTCTACCGGAGGTATGATCTAAGGTACCCCTCCACTCTACTCGCGGTACACCTGGCATAGCCAGCATCACGATTTTTGCGTGACAATCAAGAATAGCGTAATGGGGCTACAACCAATCCATGCCCAAAATAACATCAAAGTCTACCATGCTGAGCAATAACAAATCGGTTCTGGTCTCAAAACCACTAAGAGCAATCAAACACGACCGATAAATGCGGTCCACGACAAGAGAATCTCCAACAGGAGTAGAAACATAAACAGGAAAGCTCAAAGAATCCCGAGATACGCCCAAATACGGGGCAAAATAAGAGGACACATAAGAGTAAGTGGAGCCTGGATCGAATAGAACCGATGCATCTCTATGACAGACCAGGATAGTACCTGTGATGACAGAATCAGAGGCGACAGCCTCAGTACAGGCAGGAAGGGAATAGTATCTGACCTGGCCTCCCCCTCAAGGGTGACCTCTACCTCCTCGACCTCCACCTCTAGCTGGCTGAGCAGGTGGGGTAGCAACCGGTGTTGTGATCATAGCCTGAGAACTCTGCGGGGCGCGCTGTGGCTGAGAAGTCTGTGGAGGTGCACCCCTCCCAAGTCTAGGAAAATCCCTCACCGTATGGCATGTGTCACCATACTCAAAATAAGCCCTGGGAGGATGTGGCGGTTGTGACTGGCTCGAGCCAGGTCTGCTAGACTGACCACTAGAAGCACCCCGTGTAGGAGGCGCATTAGATACTAGAGGTGTATAATAAGGCTCCTGAGGTCTAGGAGGAGCTGGAATACCACTGGCTGCTGGAAGAGCTGAATGAACGGGGTGACTCATATAACCCCTACCATGACGAGCTGAAGCTGGGGCACGGGCACTAGAATAATAGCCCGACTCTCGAGACCTCTTGGCCTCCCTCTCCTCTCTGTCCCGAGTATGCATACCCTCTACTCTCCTAGCAATGCTCACCACTTGCTGATAAGAAATATCTATCTCCAACTCCCGAGCCATACTAGACCTGATGCTGAGAATGAGCCCCTCAATAAACCGGCGAACCTTCTCGCGAACAGTAGAAACCAAAGTTGGTGCATGTCTAGCCAAGTCGGTGAAACGGACAGCATACTCCGAGACAATCATAGTACCCTGGCGCAAATTCTCAAACTTTGCGCGCCAAGGGTCCCTAAGGCTCTGGGGAACATACTCTCTCGTGAACATATCTGAAAACTGAGTCCAAGTCAGGGAAGCTGCCTCATCCGGACTGTCTAACTCATAAGCACGCTACCACTGATAGGCGGCTCCTCGAAGCTGAAAGGTAGTGAAGGAGACCCCGCTCGATCCTGATATACCCATGGTACGGAGGATACGGTAGCACTCCTGTAGAAATCCTAGAGCATCATCTGATGCTAGTCCACTGAATGTAGGAGGTTGATACTTCTTGAACCTCTCAAGCCTCTTTTGCTCCTCCTCTGAAGCTACTGCCCTCTCTTCGGGCTGAGCTGGGGCTACAGGCTGGCCAGTACAATCTCTAGGATCTGCTTAGCATGCACTCGCTGCTCAGGAGTGCAGGCAGCGGGAGTCTGTGCTCCTCCCCCGGTATGGGGTGTGGCTGCAACAAGGGGAAGCAACCCTTCCTGAGCTAGAGTGGTGTACATACTCATAAATTGCGCAAGAGTCTCCTGGAGAGCTAGAGTAGTAGTAGCAGTAGACGTGTCAGGCGCCTGGACTCCAGCTGGAATTGCTGGTGGCTCTTCAGTAGCAGCTCGCGCGGGTGCTCTGGCTGCATCGCGTGCGCGTCCTCGGCCTCTACCCCGGCCCCGACCTCTGACGGCTCTCACAGGGAGCGTGGGTGTCTGGTCACCTCCAGCAGCACGTGTCCTCACCATGTGTGAGAGAATAGAAGACAGAAGTTTAGAATTTCGATATCAAAGATCTCGCACGAAAAGGAATTCAAATGAAGTGAAATTTTCTTAACAGTTACATAGCCTCTCGTGGATAAGCACAGACGTCTCCGTACCGATCCGCGAGACTCTAATAAACCGGCATGTGATTCATGAGTCCTATGAACCTAGAGCTCTGATACCAACTTGTCACGACCCAAGTTCGCCCTCCGTGAACAGTCATGACGACACCTAGTCTCTACGACTAGGTAAGCCTAACAAATGCAGAAAAGAAATAATTGCGGAAAAGGAACTAATAAAAACCGAGATAACAAAGTATAACAGTGTTTAAGATGTCGCCCGGTATATAACAACCCAAGAATTTCAACCTAACACTCCCAAAATCCGGAACCCCATGAATCACAAGCTAAGAGTACATAAAATGCTCTAACTCCGGAAATGTCTAACAACAACGAGATACAGAAGGCTATATTACTACAGAGAATGGAAAGGGACTCCTCGGTCTGCGGACGCAGCAGATATACCTCGATGTCTCTATAGAAAGCGCCTCGCCTCAAGGGTGATAAGACTGAGTGGAAGTACCTGGATCTGCACACACAAAAAAACATGTGCAGGAAAGGGCATGAGTATACCACAGCGGTACCCAGTAAGTGTCAAGCCTAACCACGGTCGAGTAGTGACGAGGAAGGTCAGGGCCCTACCGGTCATATACAATAATATATAAGGAAGATGAGCAGTAGTATAGAAATACAGATAATGAGAGAAACAACAACCACAACCAAGGCAAATGATCACAGAACTATACAACTCAACTTAGAGATAACAACCGGGGGTCTACCAGGAACCCGTCCTGTAGCCCTAAAAGTAAATAATCAGTGGATCGCCCGAGTGCTGTCCTGTAGTCCATATCATTGTGTAGGGGATCTACCTGAATACCACATCCGTAGTCCCAAAAGTAAATAATCAGTGGATCTCCCAGGTGTTGTCCCGTAGTCCATATCATTGTGCAGGCGGATCTACCGGAATACCACATTCGTAGTCCCAAATAAACAGACAAGGGGGATCTGCCGGGAACCGCCCGAGTCCCAATGTAAACACGCAGCAACAACACAAGAATAATCAACTCAATTCAATTTCATATCAAAATAGACAGGTAATTCTAACCTAGCATGCTGCGCAGAGTTCAGATAAGGCAGTTTAAGCAAGTAGACAATTTAGTCATTTAGGCATGTTTTTCTAAGCTAACAGTAAGCTCAAAGTTCAAGTAGTGTAAACAGTGAAGTAAAATACGAAATATAGATACTTAAATGGAAAACAGGATTTTCAATAATCAGCACAAGTACGCGCTCGTCACCTCACGTACAGGGCATTTCAGATATCACAGTACCAAATCCTAAGGGGAGTTTCCCCCACACAAGGTTAGACAAGCCACTTACCTCGAACCAACTCAATCAATTCTATACCACGTTCTTGCCACGAGTATTCGACTCCAAACGGACCAAATCTATTCAAAGTAATTGCATAATGTAAATAACACTTCAAGTAACTAATTCAACTAATTAATTCTAAGCTAATACGCAAAATTAGGAAAAATGACCAAAACGCCCCCAGACCCACGTCTCGAAATCGGGTAAAATTTACATCAATGGGATCCTTATCCTCCCACGAGTTCATGCATATCAAATTTACCGAAATCCAACCACAAATGACCCCTCAAACCCCTAATTTTTGGTATCCAATTACAAGCCCTAGTTCTTCAATTTCAACCACCAATTTTCCATCAATTACAAGCCTAATCCGTGAAATAACAATATAGGAATTAAGTTTTATGTTCAAAAATCTTACCTCAACGAAGTTCCCTTGAATTCTCTTTTCAAAATCTCCCAAAAAGCTCTGAAGTCGTTTTAAAAATGGTGAAATAACCCAAGATTCGCGAAGGAAGCCTTTTATATTTTCTGACCTAGGCTTTTCGCACCTGCGGTCCCCACAACGCACCTGTGATACCGTATCTGCGGCCCAAGCACCGCATCTGCGGTTTTCACTTAAAACTAAAATTCCGCACTTGCGCCTCACCTTCCCCGGTGCGACCAATCATCCGCACTTGTGCTTCAGCCCTTCACGCCAATTTCCGCATCTGCGGCTAGCCTTCCGCTTCTGTGGGCCCGCACCTGTGGTCCCTTAGCCGCAGGTGCGGTTATGACAGCAACAGAACTTCTTCAGCCGCCAAACCCAACTCAAAATCACCCGTTAACCACCCGAAATCACCCTGAGGACCCCGGGACCTCAACCAAACGAACGAGCAAGTCATATACCACCTTTCAAACTTGTACCAATCCTCAAAACACCTAAAACAACATCGAAACATCGAATGAACCATGGATTCAAGCCTAAGAACTCTAAAATTTTCCGAATTCCGCTTTTGATCAAAAAGTCTATCAAACCTTGCCCGATTCACCTGAAATTTTGCACACACGTCCCAAATGACATAACGGACCTATTCCAACTTTCGGAAGTCCATTCTAACCCCGATATCAAAATCTCAATATCGAACCGGAAACTCTAAAAATTCAACTTTCGGCATTTCAAGCATAATTAAGCTACGGACCCCCAAAACACAATCTGAACATGCTCCTAAACCCGAATCACCCAACGGAGCTAACCAACCGACGGAATTCCGTTCCGAGGCCATCTTCACACTACTCCATCTACAGTCCAAATTCTAAAGCTTAAACTCTCATTTAGGGACTAAGTGTCCCTACACTCTCCGGAACTCCAAATAAATCCTCCCGACAACTCATAATAGCATAAACAAATACGGGGATAGTAATTAATAGGGGATCGGGGCGTAAATTCTTCAAATGACCGGCCGGGTCATTACACACTACTATAGTGATAAGGACATCCAAGAATGCAGAGCCTGGCAAGGAGGTGTTTATGGGAATTTATATCTGTCTTGAAGCATTAAAAACTTGATGGTTAGAAGGGTGCAGAAACATAATTGTCTTTGATGGTGCATTCCTAAAAGGAATATGTAAAGTGAACTGCTTTCCTGCATTTCCAAGGATGGAAATAATCAAATGTACCATGTGGCTTGGGCAGTAGTTGAAAAGGTCTAAGGATACATGGTCTTGGTTTATCAGATGTCTCAAGCATGATCTGAAACTGTCAGAAACTGAAGGAGAAGAGCTGACAATCATGTCTGATATGTAGAAGGTATGGTTTCTAATTCTTTGTCTTTAAAGTATAATTATTTTCATTTATGTTTAAGTTATAACCCTATAATGTTGTTGATTGTAGAGTCTTCATCTAGCAATAACTAAGTTATCTCCAAACGCTGAGATGAGGTGGCGTGCTAGACATATTTGGGTTAATTGGAGCAAACTTGGCCTGGTGAGGAAAGAAGGAAAAAATGGCAGTGTGCAAGAGCTACATTTGAAGTTTACTTTAGCAAGAAGTTGGATGAAATGGACTTGCTGTGGGGAGATATTATTTAAGACTCATTGAAATACAACAAGGAGACATGGTATAGGGTATACTTTAAAAAGCATAGTAAGTGTGATGTAGTGGAGAACAACATGTGTGAGACATTCAATAGTTGGATTTTGGTAGCTAGGCAGAAATTTATCATTACTATGTTAGAGGAAATTAGAATTAAGTGTTTGGAGAGGATGAATAGCACAAGAGAGTTTTCTGAAAAATAGGTAGGTGATATATCACACATGACTATGGAAATACTTGGAGAGAATACCAAAGGGCAGCCAAATTTGAAGTAAAATTTAATAGTGAAATAGGGTATGAGATCCAGGATGGGTCGTATAAACATGTTGTTGACTTTAAGAGGTGTTTCTGTACTTGTAGGTCATGGAAACTCAAAGGAATTCCATGTGCACATACAATTACTGTAATGCATTATAAGAACTATGAGATTGAGCCATATTGTTGACCATTGGTATAGGAAAGACACCTACTTTAAGGCATACAACAGATTCATTCAGCCTTTAACTAGTATGAATTTGGGCCAAAAAGCATACTGCCAGCTATTGAGCTATATGTTATAACTGCAATGCCAGGAAGGCCAAAGAAAAAAAGGAGAAAAGTTGTTGATGAACCAAAGAAGAAGTTTGGGAAGGGTACAAGGATAAGGATACAAATGAGATGTTTTTTGTGCAAAACTCTTGGACATAACAAGAAAATGATGTCCAACTGTTGTAAGTATTAATGTGAATATTCTTATGTGCTCATTATCAAATAAATTCCATTACTAATGTTTGTTTTTATGTGTATGCAGAGAACCTAGGGTGGAAGGGATAGAACTAGTTCGTAGGAGGTGAAATTGCTGAAAATGCATCATCAACAGGTGGAAGGGTTGAAACTGCTTCAGCAGCGGGTGGAAGGGCTGGAACTAGTGAGAATACATCAGCAGCAGCTTCAATTGTGGAAAATGGCACCTTCACTCAACCAAACACTTATTCAAGCACAAAACAATCAACTAATATACTGGAGGTCCAAAGAGGAAACCCAATGAGCCTAGAAGAGGTGGTGCAAATGCATGGTTTAAGAGACCAAAGGCAGCAGGATACGGTCTGCTATTTGGTGCAAGTGGCACTGTGATACATAGGGTAAATATTTTCACTTAATCACTGACAAAGTGGCACACAATCCTTCTGCACTCATCAGTTTTTCCCCTGCCAACATTGAACTTAGGTTCAAACCCCATGGACTAAAGTGGAAGGGTCAAGCTGCAGTTACGCAAAGGCAGCTGCAAGAACAAAGTTACAGAAGGGCAAACTCTGATACAACCACAAGCCACACCAAAGACACAATCCACACCAAGCAACCAAGCCACAACATGCATTAATTGAAGTGATCAGCTGATATTTTGAAAACTTAATGATGGATTTTTTTGTTAACTGCCTATGGTAGACAATATTTTATAAAGCTACTTCATTATGGATTGTTTTTTGTTAACTGCTTGTCTGCCTATAACAGACAATGATATTAGTTGTGGAAGTACTGTTGTTGTAATGTTGAATTACAATATTTCAACTTGAATGTTTCGTTTGTCAATATATTCCATGAACAAAATGTTACATCAACACAAAATATGTAGCCTAAACCCAAGAAATAATAGAGTAAGCTATCAATCCTAAGCACATAATATAAGAGCTAACATAAGAACAACTACAACCGCAATTATAATAGCAGTAACACTGAACTTAGACCTTTTTTGTCTTCTCTGACAATGGCATCGATCACTCTTTTTAATAAGACTCGCAAGAAGAGTCTTGTAGTGTTCTTCCTCAATCGCAGGATCAACCCATCGAAAAAAGCCACAACTTTCACCAATCTCATATCTTCGGCAGCCTAGGAACCTTCTTCCAGGACTGGTGGGTGTTCGTGACATTTTAAGATCTGCAGCAACTCCACAATAACACAAAGGTTCCTTCTTCATTGCTGAAGGAGAAGACACAACAATAGCTATTATTTCTTGCCGGAGAAGAAGAAAAAGATAGACCTTGAAAAGAATAGGAGATGGCAGAAATAGATGGGCAATGAATAATCCTAGCAAAGAAATTCAATTTTTGACTGTTGATAACACGAGAAAGAAGAAGGCATAAGATTTGGATAAAAATGAGCTTCTATCATGTTCAACAATGGAGAATGAGGTAGAAAGAAGAAGATGGCCGTTAAAATAGGCCACAATATTACCGTTAGGGTTTTTTCAACTGCCCTCACGCCCCTTACAGGCGTGTGAATCACGCACTAAAGCCAAATATGACACATAGGATCAGCCTCCTGTCATAAGCTTTATTATTCCGATTCGAACAAGTGTAAGTGTTCACTTGGCAAATTGATAAGTTCGGGCTCGACATGACAAAGTGACACAAGTATAGGTGCCATTTAGGCTATTCTGCCATTAAAGAATGAAAATGAAGTAAAATAAGAGAGGAAAAATGTTCATAGTTTAAAATTCGAGGGGGGAGTATAATGTTTTACATTAAGATGGAGGACTAATTTTGAAAACAAAAAACGCAAAGCAGACCCACAATTTAGGCCCCTCCAAGGGAGAAACAACCTTTGTCCTCTGTTGGCTCGAAGTTGTCATCAAAGCTTCGATGAAACCCTAATTTATAGCACCCACCCTATAAACGAAGAGAATTCACATCCGATTTCTGTAAAAGTCCTTCAATTGATTCCATTTATCCCTGATATTTTGCAGTTATTTTTCCAGCCATGGACGCTCAGAGAGCTTTGTTGGATGAACTAATGGGCTCAGGTATGCTTTATTCAACTAGTTGTTCCTATTTTATGCTTAATATTTTTTGATTTGCTATAAGAATTATAGCTTTTGCTATGTTTATACAGACGAGTACCAATTTTGATATTTTGTCGTTTTTGATTTTGTAGCTCGGAATTTAACTGAAGACGAGAGGAGAGGGTTCAAGGAAGTTAAATGGGACGACAGGGAAGTTTGTGCATTCTATATGGTTCGATTTTGCCCCCACGATCTCTTCGTGAATACTAAGAGCGATTTAGGTCAGTTCCAAAATCTTACTCTCCTCGATTTGATTGATGAATACTAGTAACTGTTTTTGGATTTTTGCCAAAAAAATTGTTTCTTTTAATCATGAATATGATATCTGGGATAACTTTACTATCTGCGTTTTAGCTAGTTAATGGCGTCTTGAAACTACTCCTGATTGTTTTTGACTTGTTGTTTTATATAGGAGCATGCACGAAAATTCACGACGCAAAGTTGAAGGAAAGGTAAGATTGAATCTTTCTTTGGTTCTCTGGGACTGACAATGTTTTTTTTTTTGGGCTGAAACTCTCAGATATATTTCACGCCTTCATGCAGAAAATAAGTTAGCTTTCCTTGGCACTTCCTTCAGCAACCAAATTAAAAAAGAACTGATATACTGTTATCTGCCAACGCAACTTGTGAGGTTTCTACCTCTAGTATTTCTATGCCAAGCACATGATGAATAGTTATTCGTAATAATCTTAACATAATAATTTGGGTCAAACAAGTTCATCAAGACACTAGGAATGACAAAAAGGTTGCTCCTTCTACCCCAATCTATATGGTTACTATTATTTTTTGAAGAGTCAAATGGTCTTGGTTGATGATAGTGAAACCCTGCTAGAATTCATAGTCTCTTTTGTATAGACACACTGTGTTTTTTTTTTTCGTTATTTTCTGGGATGTAACCACAGCACTCTCTTAGCGTTTTTTTTTTGTTTTTTTATATTTATAATACCTTACCATTTCAAAAATAAAAATAAAATGGTCTTGGTTAACTACATCCTCTTTTCAAACATTTCAGATATCTTTTATCATAAAAGTTTGTGATTTTGATTACTTCTTATGTAGTTTCCAACTTTCCATATTTCAAAAAGAATTAGAGTGATTTCTGAATTCACAAATAAAATAAAGATTGTTCTACTCTAGTACCCCAAAACTTGTCATTGTTTTTAGGACGAAAAGAGTAGATCTCTTAAACCTGGTGTCTTAACATGATGGCGGAAGAAAGAGAAGTTGAAAGCTCGAATTTCAATTGGTGGGTACTCCTAGCACCCTCGAACTTTTTGAAGATGAATTGGTTTCCAAATGTGTGATCAAACTTCTTGTGAATATGATGGTATATACTTTCTTGATTCAAAAGTTTTGAATTAGCATTTCAAGAACCACAGTTGTTCAGTTATGTTGGAGTTATGGTAGTTGCATGACAGTAGCCATACTTGAGCTGGAAAGGGTGAAAAGGAGTCCTTTAAACTAGTTTCATTGATTAGTAACCGAGAGCAGCAGTTGGAATTCTGTACATGTGTTGAAAAGCTTCCCCATAAAGCTTAAACACTTCCATGCTCATAAGTCAGTACACCTGAAAAGGTGTTTCAAATCTGTCAAATCACGCAGAATGGTACCATGAAAAAGGTCAAAAAATGAATGTAAAACTGTGATAGGTTTATAGGAATTCTGTATGACTATTAAGGAACAGCATCCTTTTGGTTCCAATGTCTTTTCCTTTAAAAGGTAAATTTTGTTTAGGTTCTAATGTAGTGTCAAGCTCAATGACTTTCATATTTGTTGCTCTGAATCAAGGCCAATCAGCGAATCCAATATTTTAGTTTATATTACAGCTTTGGTTCCAATGTCTTTTTCTTTAAAAGGTAATTTTGTTTAGGTTCTAATGTAGTGTCAAGTTCAATGACTTCCATATTTGTTGCTCTGTATCAAGGCCAATCAGCGAATCCAATATTTTAGTTTATACTACAGCTGTGGTATTGATACATGTGCACGTTGACTGTGGAATTATAGTGAAGTATGACCTTGACTTTTTTCTTTGATAGAAGTCAAGTTGGTAGATTTTGATCGCTCTCCTTTATGAGGAAGTATCAGCCTATACCTACTATGGTTAGGTTGTACTTCATAACAATTTCATCTCTTAAATCATTTACTGGTGTATTAGTCATTTCTGTTCGAATGAAGACCTTCTAGTGCTGAAGCTTGACTGGTTTTACCTGCCTCTCCAGAAGTCGCTTATCTCACAGTTTTGTGCATGCAAGAAGATTGTGAATTAAGCGTTCTTATTTATGCACTACTATTTCATTGTTCTAAAAGTTCTTGTTTTCTTCTTCAGTTTTGAGAACTCTCCAAGACACGATTCTTATGTTCCCAAGTTTGAAGCAGAACTAGCCCATTACTGTGAGAAGTTGGTAGGTTATTGACTGATGAGTTTCCGAGTTCTTTTCAACTTATTCTCTGAATAATATCCGATATACTTAATTTGTTGTTATCATAGGTGATGGACTTGGATAGGAAAGTTAAGCGTGGTCGGGAACGCCTTGCTCAGGAGGTTGAAGCTCCCGCACCTCCTCCAATATCAGCAGAAAAATCTGAGCAATTATCTGTTTTGGAGGAGAAGATTAAAATCTTGCTAGAACAGGTGGAGTCTCTTGGTGAAGCTGGGAAAGTTGATGAAGCTGAAGCTCTCATGAGAAAGGTTTGGCTGATATTCCTCTGCTACTAATTCATTCTTGTTTTGAATTTTGCAATATCGTGATGGTAGAGTCTTATGTCAGTATCCGGACTTCTTGACATTCATGTAGGTGGAAATGCTAAACGTTGAAAAGACAGCCTTAACTCAGCAATCCCAGCATAACAGTGCACTAATGATTGCACAAGAGAAAAAGATGGCTTTGTGTGAGACATGTGGTTCCTTTCTTGTAGCAAATGATGCTGCAGAGAGGACTCAGTCTCATGTCACTGGCAAGCAACATGTTGGCTATGGGATGGTTCGAGATTTCTTGTCCGAGTACAAGGTACTTCTCACTAGATTTTCATTTTCTCTTTTCCTCACGAAACCACATAGTGCAACTTATATGTTTTCTGCCTTTTGTTGCAAAAGATATTCTATGTAATGGACTGTAATATTGCTTCCAGGATGCTAAAGAGAAGGCAAGGGAAGAGGAAAGATTAGCCAGGGAGAAAGAAGCAGAAGAAAGGAAAAAGCTGAGGGAGAAAGAATATGACAGCAGACGACGAAGAAGTGACTCATCTGACAGGGACAAGTATAAAGATCGAGACAATGACAGGGAAGGGGATCGCTACCGTGGAAGAGATCGTGATCGTGACAGGTCCATTGACAGAAATGGCAGAGGAAGCCGTGATTTCGAAAGGGCTTCAGGTTGGAAACATGGGAATTCCAGAAATGGGAGAAACAGAAGCAGGGAGAGATACCGGGAACGTGATAGAAGCAGGTCACACTCTCCTATTAGACATGGTTCCAAGAGGTCCAGGAGTCCAGTTCGCAAGTATTAGAAGATTATAAACGTAGATGTCTGAACTTTGAAATTTGAAGAGGTAGACATTTTTATAACTCACCAATCTCATGAATGTATGCTTTTGAATCGTAAGTCCCATTGTCATCATGTGTGAAACTGTTTTTGTTCTCACAGCTCTTTTGAGACTATATCATCTCCCTATCATCAATATAATTAGAGAAGGGTCGAGGTAGGTATAACTTCATTGCCGTAACTCTTTAATGATCTATTTTGGTTTAACGTATTCAGAGGATTTGATCCCTGCTCATCTGGGGTCACCAATTCTATGAAGTTAAAAAACAGATTCATTAGTTATGCATGGATACTGCTGCTAGAGGGAGATCCTTGCATGGTTATTCCTTAAATGAGGTAACAACTTTTATTAGTTGCGGATTGCCGAATGACTTGTTGACCATCGTTGGTTTGGTTCCTTTATCTTTTGGTCATTCAGATGATAAAACAGAAGTTCTTTTCATTTGGTTATTCAGATGGCTCAGAGCAATTTAGTGCTAATTGTTATTGCATATTTGGCGTCATTGAGGTCATGAATATGAAAGACTCCATGTAACTTGTCTATCAAGTATCCTCCAAGCTCAGATAGGTAACCTCTATCCTGACATACTTACCATCCCTCTACCTTCTTGTGTGGAGCTAAATTCATGCAGGCAGCATTTTGGACATAAGGCGGCTAATGAGTCTAATGCGCAATCAACAACTGATCATTGAATAGATAATATAGTTGAGAATATTAAACAAGTGCTTATTGTCCACTTGGATTAGTGCGTGCAGGCTTTGGCATCATGTATAGGTATCTATCACTTTCTTAGACTTTTCCTCTTAAAGTATACATAATAGATTCCCTTCTGCAATTTATTCATTGCAAGGGGGTGCGAATTTTCAGCTCTGCCAAAGTTCTAGATTCTGTGGGTGAAATTATGGCAAATATAGCTTATACTAGTTGGGCTAAGGCCCGTGCTCCCGGTATTATGATTGTAATGGTGGCCAGGCATTGAATAGCATTTTGCAAGCTCTCTCTTTAGGGGAGCAAAAGTTAAAAAATCCGACTTCCACTGTAATGAAGAACAGATGATATAGTATCCATAATGACTTTTCAGTATCTCCATTGGAGTCCTTCAACAAGAATTACTGAGATCTAGCATGAAGTTGAGCATCATGTTCCTCCACTCTGTAGGTATTAGTGAAATTTCTTGGAGTTCTGGCTAGAAAGCAATTTGTTGAAGGATTTCAGAGAAAAAGTTTACTTTAAAATCTTCCCATGCAAATCCTAAGGTTTATTTTATTATTTTATTCATTTTTATCTTGATTGTCAAAAAAGTTATTGACCAACAACTTTTTTATCATTAACATATAGTCATTACGGCTAGTAATTCAATTAATCACTGAGTTTGTCAAACATAATCTTGTAATGTTCTTGGAACTTTATTTACATGGTCTAAAGATAGCATTATCCTGCAGCAGACATAGAAGCCCCTAAATGCTCCAACCACATGGGCAAAAGTTCCATCATTTTAACTCACAAGGATCGAAGTATGCACATAAAGAAGGGGTGGGTGTTCGGGCAATTCAGATTGGATATGAAAATTTTGGTTTGGATTTTTGGTTTTCGGATTGAAGAAATGACAATCCAAATAAGCTCGGATTGGATTGGATTGGATTGGATTTTTTAAGTTCGATTTTCTAGATTAATCGGTTAGGTATTTTGGATTTTCGGTTTTGAGCTTATAAATGGAGATGTTTCTTCTTTTTTACAAAAATGAATATCCTAATGAAGTACTAACGTTAAATTGCATGAGAAGTTCCTCATTCTTCGCGCAATCGTCTAAACATAAGTATTTAAGTAATAAAATTATTATCAAGAAAATAAAACTGAGAAATTAATAAGACTGATAAAAAGTAGCAATAGTAAAATCATGTCCGAATAGATAGTATTATGATAGTAACTTAGTAGTTAATATCGAATATGAGATAATATCTAATGGCTAGGATATTGAATGTATTATTTAGGGGTGTTTCATGGTTCGGTTTGGATTGGTTTTTCCCTAAAAAGAAATCATACCAAGTAAGTCGGGTTTTCAAATATTAGAACCAAACCAAATCAATTAAGCCGGTTTTTCCTCGATTCGGTTTATGTCGGGTTTTGTCTGTTTTTTTGGTTTTTTCGGTTATTTGTCGGTTTTTCTTAAATATAAGACATACACTACCAAGCACGCATTCCGACGATCACATTTTCAACGTAACACTATCAAATCAATTGCCCTTTGAGAAATCTATTATTTACTAAAATATATTGATGATAATTGAATCAAATAGTGATGAATAATTTAAGGACTCAATTAAAAATATATTTTTTTTTAACATGAAATGGATTCTTACACTTAACAAAAGAAAACAACCAATCAAAGTAGAATATAAAATAAAGAACTGTACTAAAAGTGCAATCGATTAACATTCACCATAAAATTTTTGAAATTTTGTATAAAAATATACATATATATAGGTGTAATAATAAATTTGAAACAGCTACTCCTATAGTCGGTTTGGTTCGGTTTTTTTCGGTTATTTTTTGATTAAAACCAAAATCAAACCAAATTTGATCGATTTTTAAAATTCAAAATCAAACCAAAAAGTATCGATTTTTTTGGTCGGTTTGGTTTAGTTTCGGTTTGGTTCGACTTTTCGGGTTTTTATGAACACCCCTAGTATTACTATTGGCATTGGGATAATGGATCAAATATAAAGTATAAAAATTTTGAATTTTCGGTTATCCAAAAATCTGAAGTACCAAATCAAATTCCCAATTCAAAATTCAAAAATTTTAAAAATTAAATTTAAAATCCAAATAAAAAATCCAAAAAATTTGGATTTCGGGTTTGTCCAAACTATGTCCACCCCTAACAGTGAAAGCTTGTTTGACCAAAGCTTCTTGCAGGCTAAAAATATTTTTTTGGGTAAAGAAAAGTACATTTTAAAAAAATTGAGGTGTTTGGCCAAAACAGAAAAGTACTTTTGAGCAGCACTAGGGGCGACTCAAGCATATACGTGGCATAAAGTCAAAGTTTAATATGACGCCTAAATTTTTAAAAAAGAAAATTATAAGATATGTTTTTATTTGAAGTCTGTTCTTCTAACTTTTTAGATCTAAAGTTGTTAATAGTGTTTTTTATAATCGATTTTCTCTAATAATTCTTGCTCGATTGATAATATAGCCAACTTATTTAATCTTTCTTAAGATATTGTTGGTCTTAGATAAGATTTTACAAAGCAATAGAAGTATAGAACTATTGGAAGCTTAAAAATATTGTTGAACACTAACTAGTGAAATCTTGGAGAAAGAAGGTGAGTAAGAATATCAAAGAGAAAGACAAAAAAATATGTAGGGTTTTATGAAATATGAAGAGATTGGATTAAAAAAAAATTGACTTGGACAAATTAAGGAAGAGATAGCAAAATTTTAATGGAGTAAAACGTGAAAAACTGAAGATTGGAAAAACTATTCATCTACCCATTTTTAAGTCAAATTATTACTTTATTTATATATCTAAAAAGTTTTCTTTTCTTTTATATTAAAAACTCTACTTTTGTATTAAAAGTACTAAATATTACTTTTTAAATACTTATGAACTATTTTTAAAAAATGTCTCCACCCCCCCCCCCCCCCCCACCCTCCCCCCTCAAACTTGGGCCTAAGGCAGACGCCTTACTAATCATAAGGTTGGAGCCGGCTCTGAGCAGTAATAGAAGCAGCTTTTCTACTTTTGAAGAAGAAATTGCAAATTCTAGCTTCTTCCAAAAAGTAAAAGTAGAAAATTAATCTATTCAAGACAAATTTATCCTTACTACGACCATACCTTTTTATAATAGCATCCTTATATAATAGTCATTCACAATAAAAACCAAGTTTTCCTCAGAATTATTTTTCTAGGTTATATTTTATCCCTCTATAATAATTTTTTTTACCTATAACAGCAACAACTATATTTATAACAGAACACTCTTCATAAAATTACCTCTTTATAACATCCTTGTAGATTCTCTAAGATTACTAATAATAATTCTGAAAATCTACACACAATTTTTTCTATTGAATAAAGTTTTCATCTTGCATAATATATATGATCTGAAGATCTGCAGATGATATCCTTCAAGGGAAAACTATCAGATACTCTTTGCTGAAAGTTTGAACACAAATCTTGCCAATTCAAAAGTTATATCGCTAATAAGAGAATGAAATCTATGAAAGACATTACAATTATCAAGTTCTTCTATCAACCTTGAAAGAATTTATTTTTATAGTAGCTTTAAAATATGTAATTTAGAGTTTAAAGCTTTATACGTGTAATTATGAATTTATTAATAATATATTGTTTTTTTAAATATTTAATTAGTGAAATATGCATATCTTTGAGATTTTTAGTTTCAATAATTTTTATCTTTTATGTATAATAACAAAAATAGATATTGATTTTTGGATAATTTTGTCTATTTAACAGCAAAAAAATATTTAAATGTCAAATGCTGTTATAGGTATATAATTATAAGAATATAGAATACAGAAACAAACGATACTGTTATAAAAAGGTTTGACTGTATAAATTTATATTTCTCAAATTATCTCTCATTAATTTAATCTTGCCTTTTTCGTATCTACAATCCCTTTATTCTCCTTTTCATTTTCATCGTATTTTATTCCTTCGCCTATTCCTCTTTGGAATAGTATCTATTATAAATAAGTCTCTTCTTTTGTATACAAGATATCAGATATTATTGTTTTGGATAATTATATTTTACGTGATTAAACTTTAACATTTATATTTATTTTAATTAAATAATAAATTTAAAATTTATTTCTCTATATAATAATACTATTTGTAAAGCTAATTTTTATTGTCTTTTTTTCATAATTTGACACTCAAAAGTGCTTTTTGAAAATATTAGCCAATAAAATTTATTTTTCAAATATTGCAAAGAGCACTTTTCAATGAATTGACCAAATACAAAATATTACTATTCAAAAGTATTTTTTCAAAAAATATTTTTCAAATAAATAATTTTGACAGCCTTACACTGGTGAACTTACCGTGCTTCACGCGGTTATAAAGGATCACGTTAAATTTATGGAATGATCTTTCACTAATATTCAAATGTTTAACAAAATTTAAAAATTACGTCATGACGAGCAAACTTAAAACTTTCTAGTTCTTTCATTATGTATTGTTTAAAAGGATGAAGATAAGGAGAATAGTTTATGTATTTTTTTATTGGCATAAAGGATTCATAGTTTACTTTGTTGGTTGTTTCGTACAATTGCAAAGGAAGTAAAAGAATCATGATTTTCATCTTTATCTAATTTAAAAGTGATATAAAGAATTTAAGTGATATATATATATATATATATATATATAAAAGAATTTCTCTTCTATTTTTCTTGTCTTTAGCTTCCCAAAGGAAAATAATCCTTTAATTATGTATCCTCCTCCTCCTCAGCAAAAGATGATTTCAATTCATATATTTTTTTTATGGTCTTTAATAAAATATTATTTTAAGCAAATTTTGATTTTTGTTATATCTCTTAATTTAAGGTCTTGATTTAGATTAATTCTTTATTAGCACATTAATTAATAGCAATTAAAATTTGTTCGCAAAGAATAGCTTTTAAGTAAATTCTTGATATTTCACTTGTCTGTTCGAAAACAATTTATTCATACTCTCATAAAAAGTCTTTCATCCCTTCACAGTGAAGAAGTTATTTTGTTGACCAAAGGAACCAAAATGTTTTTAATAAATAAATAAAAAAAAACATTCTAAAGAAAGAAAGCCCATTGTTGTTTGGGTAAAAACTAAACAAATCAAACACATATTATTTTTAAAAATTCTTAGAAATTTCACCAACAAAATATTCTCAAAAAGCTGTCGAAGTACTAATAACAGTAATTGTGTCAAAATGGTATTTGAGAAAGTGAAACAAACATTTAGCATCTGTTAGTTTCAGATAATTCTTCATCCTTGTTCGTAGAATTTTCAAAAATCTTTTCTAACAGTAATGTATGAAACAATTTTTTTTTTTATACTCATATTAGTTTCCAAACACTGAGTATCTAGTTTTTTGCTCCTTGTTCTAATATTACTTTTGGTGCTTCATTTTCTTCTCATTTTCCTGTCTTCCTTTTCCTTTTTTTCTTTGTTTCCTTTCTTCTAGCTTTTCCTTACCCATCACTTACTCAACAAAAACTAAAAATCATTACCCTAAATATAGGAAAGATCCCTTTCCTCCAAGAATCGGACCAACATTTTAAATAATTCTTTATCTCATAAATCCATCTATACCTATCACATTTTTTTTGCCACCTTCTTCCCTAGAAGTGACACATAGAAGAAACAAAAGAAAAGAAAAAAGTAGAATATTAAACAATAGAGAGTAAAATATAATTCTCCACTTCAGTTCGATCAAAATTTTAAGTGAGTTTTCTTCTTGAACTCACTCATGATATTCTTGTTTTTAAGAAGCCATTTTTTTACTTGTTATCCCCTCAAATAATCACTGAAGGTTCCTGCACAATGAGATAATTGCAAAAAAAAATAAAAAATAATTATCTTCCAAAATTTAATTTCATTGAAGTGATAGCATGAATGTAAAATATTTCTTACTTCTGGAACATCAAGTCAAAACGCCAAATTTCAAGCGAAAATTTAAAATTATTTCTCAAAGAACATCAACAAATAAACTACACATAGTGATTGGTAGATTTAACGAAAATAAAGAAATAAAGGCAACTTTATCACACTCAACATGAATTTTTTTTATTCGAGAAAATAATATTAAAATAAGAAAAGATTCGTTTGTGGGGAATATAGTGCCTTCCAGTAAAACCATATCATACTTCAATATCCATGTTAACAGAAACTTAATCAATGCAAGTTTAAGCGAGGCTATATTATAGTATTAGAAATAAATGAGACTGACAACCTATGTTGTTGCAGGGATCTTTGAAGGGATAATGGCAACCTCTTCAAATTTTCTTGTTGGTAGTGCTTGATAACTTGGTAAGAGGAGTTCTTTATAGTCTTGGTATGAACACGAGCCGATGCAGTTTTTTGGAGAAATTGATTGCTTCCTTAATCCTTTTACATGCGTTTGGAAGCATACCAATTACCATCACCTAAGATGTGACTTTTGGCGAATGATTAATCCGTTTTATTATTAGTATGTTACCCTCCAGCTAATGAATAAGTTTTAACACTACATTTATTTATGTAATGATGAAGAGAAAAAAAGAAAGTGATAGAAAGAAAAAGTAAGAAAAAGCATAAAAGGAGAAATAAGATAAATAGGCTTTTTGGCCATAGAGATCTACCATATCAGCATTTTTCCCTATGATAATCCAAAAGGTCATCTTATGTTTTGGAACTCGATTCTCTGCTCTTAAGCCTTAAAAATCTCACTTTTACCCTTCTCGATTTGCGTGCGCAGTCCGGGTGTGCTTCCGGAAAGCTTTTATGTTGAAAGTTGATAAAAATAAGAATTTTTGCCTTAAAAGTTGATTTTTGTTGACATCGGTCAACGTTTTGAGTAAGCGTATCTAGAACCGTATTTTGACGGTCCAAGTGGGTCCGTAATGAAATATGGGACCTGGGCGTATGCCCGCAATCGAATTCCGAGGTCCCTAGCTCGAGTTATGAATTTTTGTTGAAAATTAAAAGTCTGAAAATCTTATAGTTTTAAAGAATTGATTGATGTTTGGCCTTGTTGATACCGGGTCCGTATTTTGGTTTCGGAGCCCGGTACACGTCTAATATAATATTTATAACTTATCTGTGAAATTTGGTGAGAAACAAAATTGGTTTGACGTGATTCGGACGTCCGGTTGTGAAGTTAGAAGTTTTAAAGCTTCCTTGAAAATTTCATTCGATTTGGTGTTCAATTCGTAGTTCTAGGTGCTATTGGCGATTTGAACGCGTGAGCAAGTTCGTACGATGTTTTAATACTTGTGTGCATGTTTGGTTTGGATCCCCGAGGGCTCGGGTGAGTTTCGGATAGGCTACGGGATGTTTTGGTCTTTGAAAAATTCTCATTTTTGGCTTCAGTTGTCGTCTGGTGTTTACTTCTTCGCGTTCGCGAAGGAACTCTCGTGAAGGCGAAGAGTAAACTGGGGCAGGAGGAGTTTCTTCTTCACGAACGCGGAGCAATGGGGGCATTACCCTTCGCGAACGCGGCCAGCCGCTCGCGAACGCGTAGGCATGGGACCTAGGGGAGGGGAAACTGATCAATACTCTTCGCGAACGCGGCACAGGGCTCGCGAACACGTAGGCTGGTGGGTATTAGCCTTCGCGAACGCGAAGGGTATCTCGCGAACGCGTAGGCTATTTGATCCGCTGCTTTGCGATCGCGGCAGGCCCTTCGCGAACGCGAAGAAGGCCTGACGCCCAGACTTTAAGACATTTAAAAAATGGGTAAAAATAAACTCTCCATTAGAGCTCGGCCTAGGTGTGATTTTGAAGGGGAAACTCAACACCAATTCATAGGTTTGTACTCATTAACTCATTTTCTTCCATTTCTAACATCACTCATTGAATTCCTAGCCCTAATCTTTGTTCTTTTATGGTAGAAAAGTAGGGATTTAGGAAGAATTGGGGGGGGGGGGGGGGGGGG